>NW_027186315.1:9031441-9067944 GCF_028583685.1 Petaurus breviceps papuanus | reverse complement strand
ACCATCTCTTTGCCTGGAAGAATATGCTCAGTCTCACTGGGTATGTGATCCTTGGTTGTAACCCAAACTCTTCTGCCTTCCAGAAAATTGTATTCCATTGCCTCCGGTCTTTCAGTGTAGAGGCTGCCAAATCCTGTACAATCCTCACTGTGGACCCTCAATATTTGAATTGTTTCTTTCTGGCCGCTTGAAGTATTTTCTCTTTTATCTGGTAGTTCTGGAGTTTTGCCACAACATTTCGAGGACTTTTCAGTTTGGGATCTCTTTCAGCAGGTGTCTGGTGGATTCTCTTGATTTCTATTTTACCCTCAGGTTCTAGTATCTCAGGGCAGCTTTCCTTAATGAGCTCTTAGAGAATGTTGTCCAGGCTCATTTTTTCATCATGATTTTCTGGTAGGCCTATGATTCTCAGATTATCTTTCCTGGATCTGTTTTCCAGGTCAGTTATTTTTCCATTGAGGTATTTCACCTCTTTTTCTAATTTTTCATTCTTGTTGTTTTGTTTGATTAATTCTTGGTTCCTCATAGAGTTATTTGTTTCAATTTGGTTGATTCTAGTTTTTAGCAAATCATTTTCCTTGGTTAATTTTTGGAGCTCCTTTTCCATAGCCCCGCCCCGCCCCAAACTTATCTTTTTAGAGAGATGTTTTCTTCATTATAATGTGTTTTTTTTCTAATTCTGCTATTTTGGTTTTGAGAGAATTATTTATTTTGTCTTCTATCTCTCTCATTTGGTTTTCAAAGTTCCTTTTGATCTCATGTAGGAGAACTTTCTGTGCTTGGGACTCATTCCCTGTTGATTTTTCAGCTGTGGGTGTGGAGTCCACATTGTCTCCCTCTGAGTTTGGTTCCTCCCTCTGAAGATAGTAGGACTCTAGAGTCATTGTAGTATGATTTCTACCCATTTTGAGGCAGGGCCCTAGCCACACCCTTCCTCTAGGGATCCCAAGCCTTTATTGTAGAGGGCTTTGCCCTAGGGCAATAGTTACTATGTTTTTTTTTTGGGGGGGGGGGTTTGGAGCAGGTGAGGTTCACTCTGTCATCCTGGTCTTTGGAGGTCCTGATAGAGGCTTTTTTTTTCTGGGCTGTGAAGTGGTAGTCCCAGGAGTATTTGCTGTCTGGGACAGGGGCCCCTGTATTTGGTTTTTATTTTGCTCTTTCCAGTCCCACCCCTTTGGTGATAGGCCTGGTAGTGGTCCTTGTGGTTGGTGGGAAGGCTAGCCCTCCTAGTTGATCAGGCCCCTTCTGGGCCTGACTCTGTCTCTCTATGGTCTATTTATAAGCTGCCAATATCACTCCATTACTAGTCATGTTCATATTAGTATAAATGTGTAATATACTAAGAAATGTTCAAAATTTTACAAGTTTGGATCACTTTGTTACTTCTTAGAAAAGTCTTCTTTGATTAATGTGCATGCATTTGTCCATCAACATAACTTTATTATATGACTGCATTTCATCTTTGTTTTTTTTTCAGATTAATAATTTTAAATATTCCCATAGGTAATATTGCTTTTTATAACTATATTTTGTAAATATTTATTTCCATCTAATAAATATTTGGTTAAACTACTTTTACAAGATATTAATTTTGTTTGAATTTTGGACACTTTAAAAGTTTCACATAAGCTGAACTTTGTCAGTGTCCTTTGTGACAGAAAATAAATCTAATGAAATGCCAAAACCCAGCTGTAACTGTGACAAACAGAACCTGTCAATTATGCCCCAGTTAAAGTAGATGCTCTATCATCTGTTGTCAAATTGAAGGTTTTCCTCACAGAAAAAGCAAGACATTAGAAGGTCAGCTTTAACTTAAAATATGTGACATTCATAGTTTAGCATCAATTGTTACTTCCAACTCCATGTTTTGACAATTGTATTCTTTTTCTTGTTGTTATTGTTATATATTTTGTCCCTCCACATTCACTCAGATTGTATTCACTGATGATTTTTTTTTAAATTTTCATCTTAGCAAAAACTGTCCATATAGTAGAAAGAGAAAATACCCAATTGGTGGAAAATAATATTTTTCTTAAGTCAGCTACAAAAGAAATCATTTATGGGTTCCTGAATAAATTTAACTCAGGCCAGAAAAATATTGTACAATAAGTTCTTCATTAGGGATTGAATTGAATAGACAGAATAATTCACAGAGTAACGGTATCATATCATATCCTATCACTTTTAGAGGAGATGATAACTTCTACTAGGTACTTCTTTTTTTCAGGTCCCTTAAGTAGTTACTAAAAATGTATACATTTTAGAGCTAAAGATATGATTTGCAACTGATAGCTATTTTTATTTACTCTACTTAGTATTTGACTTTCCACTTTACTATATTTTCATATGCATATAGAAGTTGAATTTTTACCTTGTTCTGCCTAGCACCAGTTGGTAGGCACCATATGTATATTATACTTTTTGGCTGATGTGAGTATCATAAGTCTTTGAAAGAGATATGCAATTATTTTGAAATGTGCACCCATTACCTTCTACTGCTCTATAGTTGTGTTATGCATAGTAATAAGAGAACTTATAAATAAAATATGTTTTTAAAAATGACTGTAATGCTAAGTGGATTGCACAGACAATTATAAAAGGTCCTGGAGGTCTGAACCAGTTAGAAAGAAATAACTGACAGAGAAGCTCTTGAAGACTACAATTTATGCTTGCTTACATCCTATCCTACTTTTAAATCACTTATAATCAGTTACTTTATGTCTTTATTCAATGTTTCTTGAATACTGACAAGATAGAAGCTTTGCATTAAATGAATTAGCAGATAAATGAAAATTTTCTTGCCCTTCCTAGACCCCTTTTTCTACTGGAATAATGTTGAGTAATTGAATTTAACTTGAGTTTAGTTGTTTTATGTTCTAATGTAGTCCTCAGAATGGCAAATATTATAGTGTCTCCCTATGGAAAGTCCAGATATAATACAAGCTATTATTTGCCCTGAAATGTCTTTCCTCTATTCCTTTTTGGTTACTCAATCTATAATTACAGAGTGTGAGAGAACTGATTGATGTCAGTTGAAAGGGAATTTAATTTAACAATAAAAAAGTTAATAGAGAATATTGGTTCATTCAGATCAATAATTTTAAAATTTAGGCTCCTTAAGGGCAAAGACTATTTCCTTTCCATCTTTTTAGAACCAGGCTCAAAATGCCTCTTACATAATAGGTGTTCATTAAATACTTATCAATAGGTAGATTTAGAAAAGAGAATTATTCTCTTTATTCTTCAACACAAACACCAAATGGGAGAGGACTTCTGTGACTGAAATGAGCACAAACCCCAAAGACAATAAAAAATATGATTATTTGCATTGTCCCCTGGACCTATAATGGCCTCACTGCCTATTGTTATCCATTAAATTCCTATCCATCCTTTAAAACCAATCATAAACGTTCACTTCTCCACTGACTAAATATAATTTCTAGATTTACTTGCAGGATTAATTCTATGATCCTTGAATCCTTTTAACTCCTCACACAAGTTACCTCATTCTCTTTGCATGACAGTCCATTTTTCATACTGGTGTCAAATTAATCTTCCATATGCAAAGAAGTGATCTATGGTTTCTCAGCTCAAGTCTTTAAAGTGTTCCTAATGTTCAAATTGTTTCAGTCATTTCAATTGTGTGCAACTCATTATGACTCCATTTAGGATTTTCTTGGCAAAGACTCTGTAATCATTGATCATTTCTTTCTCCAACTCATTTTACAGATGAGGAAATTGAGGTAAACAGGGTTAAGTGACTTGCTCAGGATCACACAGCTAGTAAGTGTCTGAGGAGATTTCAACTCAGTAAAACGATTCCTGACTCCAGGCCCAGCACTCTACCCACTGTGCAACCTAGCTGTCCCAATCTCTAACAAATTCAAATCCTTTGTATAGAATTCAAGACCCTCCCGTATCTGTTCATATATTTGTAGTCTTATTTCCTACTACCTCCTTCCAGGCACTCAACATTCCCTGTACATATACTATATTGTCTTTATGTCTGTTCTTATACTCTTTCACATATCTGTGATGCTCTCTATACCATACCACATTTTGTCAATCCTCCCCATCCTTGAAGACACAGATCAGTGATTATCACTTGCATGATGCGAGAATGACTAAAACTTCCTTATATGTTGCCAATATTTTCCCACCTTTGGCTTTTCTCTGTAGCACTTACACTTCTATTTGTTTCGGTGATTTGTGTCAAAATAGCAAAGTAAACATCACTTACTAGGCTATAAGTTCCACCATAGAACTGATAGTATTATATCTTTTTTTATCTAATATCTCACTGCACTGATGTCAGTATTTTGCTCATAAAAAAGCATTTTCAAAATATTTTCAAAATTATAATCATAATCAATCAGTTTTTTTATAATATAGATTTATATTATATTATATTTATAATATACTCAGGGGTGAGGGACCTGTGGCCCTGAGGCAACATGTGGACCTCTAGGTACTCAACTGTAGCCTTTTGACTGAATTCAACACAGAACACATGTGGCCTTATGGTCACAGGTTCCTAATCCCTGGACATACCCATTTCTAGTCATTTTAACTCACTCATCTCTATTTATTTTTAAGCATTTTTTTTCTTTTTGCCTTTTGGAGGGCAATTGGGGTTAAGTAACTTGCCCAAGGTTACACAGCTAGTTTTTTTGTGTGGGTGTTAAGTGTCTGAGGCCAGAACCGATCTCACATCCTCCCGACTCCGGGGCCAGCACTATACTCACTGCACCACCTAACTGCCCCTAACCATTTCTTAAACATTTTTCAAGATGTTATTGAAAATATGAAAAGAATTCTTTTGAGATAAGGAAAATCCAAAAAAATATATAGTAATCAAAAGAGACTAGAAAATTCAAGAGATAGATGAAAATTTTAAAGATCATTTTGCTTGAGGAAGAGACAAAATAGGATCAGAGGACAGCAAAGTCATTTGGTAAATGAAATGGTAAGTAAGAAATCAAATCTGAAATAAAGAAATGATAATGTCAGCTAGTTTAGGGAACGTCTATCTATAAATAAAATCCTGAAACAGATTATTCTTCAAAAAAGTTAGACTTTGGTAAAAGAATTAAAGTATTTTGAGAAACATTAGGCCAAAGCAAAAAAATATGTGAACAAATGAGGTGAATCTGTTTGAAATTGAATTTCTCATCTAATCATAAACTGGAAAATACAGTTTTATTCAAAATGCTCTTCAGCTAGTATCCAAACATTTTATAAGAGGCTGAAAGCTGCAATATTTAGGAGATTATACTAATGACATCTGAAAAGCATAAAGAAAATGATAGGCTTACCATGAATGAAAGAAAAATATTGATATAATGAAGCATATGGATTTTTTTTCCTTTTGTAACCTGATTTTTTTCAACAGAAAACAAGCTGTAAATTAAATGTTATCTGCAATTGGTAGAAAGTTATAGAGAAATACTTTACAGAAACTGAATTCGAATAATCTCATACATTTCTTGTTTATATATATATATATATATTCCCCCCAGGCCAGGCTTTAGCATCTCTTCCAAACCAACTTTGTTGTATAGAGATGTCCAAGGTCACTGGTATGAGAGACTTATTAGACCTATGAAGTAAGAAATCAAACTTCTGCCCATCAGTCAGTCTAGGTCAAGTTAAACTTAACTAACTTAACTACTTCATTTTATCCTTATACTGTATATTTGCTAACTTTTTCTGCTTCCAAAATTAAATTGTAACAAAAGTGAAAAATTCATTCTATTACTCATATTTTCCCATCTTAAAAAAAGTAAGGAATAGGAAGTAATATTATTAATTTGGATTTAATCTTACAAATTCTATGTTTTTGTAAATATTACAGTTCACTGATTATGTCTGTACATGTGTTGCTGAACTGCTAACGTATGAATTTAAGATAATTCTTGTATATTAGAACACAGGGATTACCAATCCCTGTGAAAAAGAAAATTTATAGTCTTTTTAGTCCATCTTCCTTATTTTGATGATGTAGCATATTCATTGGGGCTCACTTTTTAAATCTCCACTAAATGGAGAATTTGTATTCCCAGAGGTTGCTTGGCATACCTCCTCTTAGAGTTCCAAAAGCAGCAATGAAAGGCTAGGGTGAGAGATGTGGGGGATTGGATGGTTTTTTTGAAGCTATACACCATAAATCCCCACTAGTGTCCTGCCCCCCCCCCACCAATCATTATTAATTGACATTAAGGTAAGTGACCAGACTTACTTAGCCTTTATAAAGAAACCATAGCAAAAACAGTTTTTATAAAACCTCTCCCCTGAAATAAAACAAAACCCAAAAAATCCTGAGACAAGTACCTACAAATTTTAAGGGAAGTGGGTTGAAGTTTAGAACATATGTAACAAAGGAGAATGTATAACTTATAATACCTAGAATTCTGACACCCGTACTATTAGAAAAGCAAACAAACATTGCTTTGATTATAAAGACCTTTGTTGGCAAGATGATGTTTTTGCCATAGTTTTCCTTCCAAGGAGCAGGCATCTTTTAATTTAATGGCTACAGTCACCATCTATAGTGATCTTCTAGTCTAAGAATATAAAATCTCTAACAGTTTCCATTCTTTTTCCCTTTATTTGCCAGGAAGTGATGGGAGCAGTTGGTGAGATCTTAGTTTTTTTTTTTTTTTTATATTAAGCTTTAAGCCAGCTTTTATACTCTCTTTTTTCACCCTCCTCAAGAGGCTACTTAATTCTTCTTCACTTTCTAATTTTTAATAGTATTTTTTCTCGATTTTTAGCATTCATTTTTATAAGTTTATAAGAAATCATCTCTCCTTGATAATCTCTGGAATTATACATTTAGTTGGGTACATCTTGTCCTTTGTCCTTTATCTTTCGCTTTCCTTCTTTCCATAGCTATTTACAAACCTTCATTGGATAGCCATTTTGCTTTCTTGCTATTCTTTTTCTTTGGAAATTTTTTGTTGCTTCCTCTTGTACAATACTGCAAGCCTCTATCCATAGTTATTCAACAACTTTATCTACCATATCTAATCTTTTAAATCTATTCATAACTTCCACTTCTTATTCATAAGGGATGCTATTTAGGTCACAGCTATATGACTAGATGGTTTTCCCTATTTTGGTCAATTTAAGTCTGAATTTTTCAAGAAGAAGCTCATTATCTAAGCCACAGTCAGGTCCAGCTCTTGTTTTAATCTACTCTATAGAGCTTTTCCACCTTTGGCTGCAAAGTATATAGCCAATCTGACTTCTATATTGACCATATAGTTTTTGTATATACCTAGATCTGAACAATTTTCCTTTGTGAGTCCTTTGTACTTGTCTTGGATCATTGTATTTCTGAGAAGAGCTAAGTCAATCATAGCTGACCATCACACAACGTTGCTGATACTATGTACAGTGTTTTCCTGGTTCTGCTCATTTCACTTTGCATCAGTTCATACAAATCTTTCTAGGATTTTCTGAAATTTGCCTGTTCATCATTTCTAATTGCACAGTAGTATTCCACTACATTAATATACCACAGTTTAGCCACTCCCTGATACATAGATATCCCCTCAGTTTTCAATATTTTGCCTCCACAAAAAGATATGCTGTATTTTTGTACATGTAGGCCCTTTTCCATTTTTTTCTGATATCCTTTGGATATAATACCACCTAGCAGCGGTATTGCTGGATCAAAGGATATGTACAGTTTGGTTGCCCTTTGGGCATAATTCCAAATTGCTCTCCAGAATGGTTGGATCAATTCACAACTCCACAAACAGTGCATCAGTGTCCCAATTTTCCTACATGGTCTCTAACATTTATCATTTTCCTTATTTTTTTTAAATCAATATTTTCCAATCTGACAGGTGTGAGGTAGGATCTCATAGTTGATTTAATTTTCATTTCTCTAATAAAATGTTATTTACATCACTTCATCATATGCCTAGAAATAGTTTTGATTTCTTCATCTGAAAACTGCCTGTTCATATTCTTTAACCATTTATCAATTGAGGAATGGCTTGTATTCTTATAAATTTGACTCAGTTCTCTACATATTTGAGAGATGAGGTCCTTATCAGAGTAGTTATTCATGGCCCCTTTAATAAAAACAAAAATCAAATTGGGTGGGAAAGACCCTCAATGTAACTGGCCAAAATAGAAACAGTTACCATTTAGTATTTACATTCACTCTGTGCTTGGAGGGCAGGGACCTATTGTCCATCTATGAGCTCCAGAGGGAATTGAGTTTAAGGCATGGTCTTTGAGAAAGAAATCTAGTCAGTAAACCCAAAGGGAAAAAGACAGCTTTTGGCCTTCAAAATGTACCCTGGGCAAAGAATCCCCAGGTAAGTAGGGAAAGGAAAGGAGAGAGGACGGGAGGGGAGGGGAAGATAGAAGGGGAGGTAGTACGCACTTATAGGTTGTGTTTGTCCTTCATTCTCGAAGAGGACCATGACATCAGGGAGATGATGAGATGGCTTGCAGTTGACTTTGATTTCAGTGAGGGAGGGCTGTGCAACATCACCAGTCTCACTTTCTCCTCCAGTGCCATCTGGATCCAGTGGCCAGATATTCGTCAGGACAACTGGACATGGCCCAGGATGCAATGGGAGACCCTGGCCCTTTTAGGTTAAAGTTTTTTCAGGCTCTCACTTTTAGTGAGATAATGCCCATTAAGTGTTGCAATTTACTTGATTTACAACAAGATTTACTACAAGATGTAGATTCTTCTCTTAATTTTTTAAATTAGGTCTATTTTTGCTTTTACTTTGTGATCAGGACTGCTACCCCTGGGTATTTTTGTTTGTTTGTTTGTTTTTTGCTTCAGTTGAAGAATAATAGATTGTGCTACAGTGTCTTACCTTTTTTTAAAATCCTTTTTATTTAGTATTTCATTTTTCCTCAGTTAAATATACAATTTATAACATTCATTTTTAAAACTTTGAGTTCCAACTTCTCTATTTTCACCTGTTTCCACCCCCTAGCCCCCACTGAGAAGCCAAGTAAGTAGATATACATGGTAGTCATGCAAAATACCCATAATAGTCATGTTGTGAAAGAAAACTTAGACAAATAACAACAAAAAAGAAAACTCAAGAAAAATAAAGTAAAAAAAATATATATGCTTCATTCTATATTCTGACATAATCAGTTCTTTCCCTAGAGATGGAGAGCAATTTTCATCCTAAGTCCCTCAGAGATCTCTTGGATCATTGCATTGCTGAGAACATCTAAGGCATTCATAGCTGATCATCTTACAATATTGCTGTTACTTTGTACATAGTATGTTTCATTTTGCAACAGCCCATGCAAGTTTTTCTGAGAGTGTCCTGCTCATCATTTCTTATAGTGCAGCAGTATTCTATCATAATCACATATCACAACTTATAGCCATTATATATATATAAGCCATTCCCCAATTGATGGATATTTCCTCAATGTCTAATTCTTTTCCCTTAGAAAAGAGTTACTGTAAATATTTTTGTACATATAGGTGCTTTTCCTTTTTTTTATATCTCTCATGGGATACCAGTGGTATCACTAGGTCTAAGGGTATGCATGGTTTACAGTCCTTTGAGAATAGTTCCAAATTGCTCTACAGAATGGTTGAATCAGTTTACAACTTCACCAAAAGCACATTAATGTCTCATTTTTTCCCATTCCCCTTCAACATCTGTCATTTACCTTTTCTGTCCTCTTAGTTTAATTTGCATTTCTCCAATCAGTACTGAGTTAGAGTATTTTTTAATATGGCTATAGATAGCTTTTATTCATCTGAAAACTGTTCCTATCTTTTGATCATTTATCAATTGGGGAATAGATCATATTTTTGTAAATTTGACTCAGTTCTCTGTTTGAGAAATAAGTACTTTATCAGAGAAACTTGCTTTATTTTTTTTCACAGTTACTATTGCTAACTGTATTTCCCTCCCTCCACCATTTATTCTATTCTCTCTCTCCTTTTACCCTGTCCCTCCTCAAAAGTGTTTTGCTTCTGAGCACCACCTCCTCCAAACTGCCCTCTGTTCTGTATCCTCCGATCCACCATCTAGTTCTCTTATCCCCTTTTGTCCTACTTTCCTGTAGGATAAGAGATTTCTGTACCCAATTGAATGTTTATATTATTCCCTCATTGAGCCAATTCTAATAAGAGTAAGGTTCACTTACTTACCCTCACCTCCCCCCTTCCCTTCCACTGTAAAGACTTTTTCTGGCTTCCTTTATGTGAGATAATTTACTCCATTCTATCTCTCCCTTTCTTGTTCACCCAGTACATTCATCTCTCACCCATTAATTTTATTTTTTTAGATATTATCCCTTCATATTCAATTCACACCTATGCCCTCTGTCTACATATACTCCTTCTAACTGTCATAATAATGAAACAGTTCTTATGAGTTACAAATATCATCTTTCCATGTATGAATGTAAACACTTTAAACTTCTTAAGTCCCTTATGATTTCCTTTTCCAGGTTACCTTTTATACTTCTCTTGAGTCTTGTGTTTGAAAGTCAAATTTTCTATTCTGGTCTAGTCTTTTCATCAAGAATGCTTGAAAGTTATCTGTTTTGTTGAATGTCCATTTTTTTCACCTGAAGGATTATACTCAGTTGTGCTGGGTTGGTGCTTCTTTTTTGTAATCTTGTCTCCTTTGTCCTCGGGAACATCATATTCCAAGGCCTCTATCACCTGAAGGATTATACTCAGTTGTGCTGGGTTGGTGCTTCTTTTTTGTAATCTTGTCTCCTTTGTCCTCGGGAACATCATATTCCAAGGCCTCTAATATTTTAATATAGAAGCTGCTAAATCTTGTGGTATCCTAACTGTGGGTCCATGGTACTTGAATTGTTTCTTTCTTACTGCTTGCAATATTTTCTCTTTGACATGGGAACTCTTGAATTTGGCTATAATATTACTGGAAATTTTCTTTTTTAATCTCTTTGAGGAGATGATCAATGGATTCTTTCGATTTCTATTTTACCCTCTTGTTATAGAATATCAGAACAGTTTTCCTTGATGATTTCTTGAAAGATGATATGTAGGGGCGGCCAGGTAGCACAGCGAGTAAGAGCACCAGCTCCAGTGTTGAGAAGACCTGGAGATCAAATCCCGGGCTCAGACACTTAGCACCCACCCAGAAACACCTGGCCATGTAACCTTGAGCAAGTTACTTAACCCCAATTGCTTAGGGGCGTCCAGGTGGCTCAGCAAGTAGGAGCGCCGGCTCCAATGTCGGGATGACCTGGATCAAATCCGGGCTCGGATACTCAGCACCACACCCAGAAATAACTGGCCGTGTAACCTTGAGCAAGTTACTTAACCCCAATTGCTTTAAAAAAAAAAAAAAGAAAGATGATATGTAGGCTCTTCTTTTGCTCATGGCTTTCATGCAGTTTGTTAATTGTTAAATTATCTCTCCTAAATCTATTTTCCAGGTCTGTTACTTTTCCAATTAGATATTTAACATTGTCTTCTATTTTTTTTTCATTTATTTTATTTTTCTTTTTCTTTTCTCATAGATATTAGCCTCCATTTGCTCCATTCTAATTTTTTTTGAGGGGGGAAGGCAGGGCAATTGGAGTTAACTGACTTGCCCAAGGTCACATGGCTAGTAAGTGTGTCAAGTGTCTGAGGTCAGATTTGAATTCAGGTCCTTCTGATTCCAGGGCTGGTGCTCTATTCACTGCACCACCTAGCTGCCCTTCCATTCTAATTTTTAAGGAATTATTTTCTTCAGTATGCTTTTGGACCTCCTTTCCCATTTGACCAATTCTGATTTTTCAAGGCATTCTTTTCTTCATTGACTTTCTGGACCTCTTTTACCATTTGGTCTAGTCTGTTTTTTAAGATGTTATTTTCTTCAGTATTGTGTGTGTGTGTGTGTTGTGGTGTGTGTGTCTCCTATACCAAACTGTTGACTCATTTTTCATGATTTTCTTGCACTACTCTCACTTCTCTTCCCAATTTTTCCTCTACTTCTCTAGATACTTGATTTTCAAAATCCTTTTTGAGCTCTTCTATAACCTGAGACCAATGCATATTTTTCTTAGAGGCTTTTCACATAGCAGCTTTGACTTTGTTGTCTTCCTGAGTGTCTGTTTTGATGTCCCTTATCCCCATAATAACTTTGTATAGTCAGAGTTTGTTTGTTTCTTTGTTTTTTTGCATTTTTTTCTGATTTTCCAACCTATTTCTTGAATTTTAACTGTTTGTTAAGTAAGGCTCTTCTTTCAGGGTGGAGGATGCACTTCCATAAGCTTAAGGAGTTTTATATAATAGCTGTTTTCAGAGATAGTCCTAAGGAACTGTACATTTTCAGTTCTTCCAAGTGGTATGATCTAAGGAGAGTTGTTTACTTCTCTCCTGGCCTGTGCTGTGGTTTGTGAGTGACCATAAACACTCTTTACTGCCCTGTCACTTTGAGGAAGATCCCTGTTCTACTGTGGCTGCAAGCTCTGTTATGTTAGTGCTGCTCCTTTCCCTGTGACTGCCACCCAGGAATGAAACTCAGATCCAAGCATGAGCTTAGCAATGGAGTTCTTCCCCAGTGCTAGCAAACTGACTTCTGTAAACTCCTTCAAACAAATTGTTCCCTTCTCTTATTGTCTATGTGCTGAGAGCTCTGGAAGCAGCCTCTGGTGCTGCTACTGATTCAGTCCCTCCCAAGATCTGCTGCTGGTTTGCTGGGGCTGGGGAAGTGCTGGCACAACCTGTGCTCAACTGCACTCCACTTTGACTCAGGTGTGACAAACCCTACCTGCTGACCTTCTAAGTTGTCTTGGGCTAGAAATTTGTTTCACTATGTCTTTTTGTGGGTTCTACTGCTCTAGAATTTGTCTAGAGTAATTTTTTTAAAGGTATTTGCAGGGAGTTGGGGTAGAGCTCAGGCAAGTCCCTGCCTTTACTCCACCATCATGTCTCTGCCCCACCCTCCAGTCTCTAACCTTTACTCTGTGTGTGTCACTCTGCTTCAATTGTTTCTTATAAACAACATATTATAGGATGCTGATTTTTCATCTCCTCTGCTGTCTGCTTCCATTTTATGAGAAAGTTCATCCTATCCACATTCAGTTATGATTGCTGACTGTATTTCCTTCCATCTTCTTCTTCCTCTTGGTTGTCTTCTCTCCCCTTTTACCCTTTCCCTTCTCACCAGTGTTTTGTTATTGTCTACCATCTCCCCTGATTTGCCCTCCCTTCTGGGTGTTCCTACCCCCCTTACTTCTTCTCCCCTTCTACTTCCCCATCAAGTAAGAAATATTTTTATATTCAACTGATTGTGTATATTATTTCCTCTTTGAGTCAAAATTGATGACAGTAAAGTTCAAGCGATTCTCATCACCCACCCACTCATCTTCCCCACCACTGTAATACATCTTTCCCACCTGTTCATGCAACATAATTTACCCCATTCTACCTCTCCCTATCTCCTGTACGCTTTGTCCTTCTCTTTCTTATCCCTTACTTTTTTATGTAATTCCTTCAAAGTCACTTTTTTTTTACCAATTCAATCTGTATATGTATATTCCTTATATCTGTACTGTTAGCAATACAATTTTTTTAAATTTTTAATATTTTATTTATTTTTAATTTTCAACATTCATTTCCACAAGATTTTCAGTTACAAATTTTCTCCCCATCTTTCTCCTACCCCTCATGCCAACATACTGGATAACCCTTCCCTCAATCTGCACTCTCTTATATCCTCCCCCATTTCCCCTCTAACTTCCTAGTAGGGCAAGATGGATTTCTATACCCCAGTGCTTGTATATCTTATTTCCCAGCTGTATGTAAAAAAACAAAACTTTCTTTTTTAACATTTGTTTCTAAAATGTTGATTTCCAGATTCTTTCCCTTCTTTCCTTCTCACCCACCCCCACTGGGAAGATAAGCAATTCAATATAGGTTGAACATGGGTAGTTGCACAAGTTTTCCATAGTAGATGTATTGTGAAAGACTAAATATATTTCCCTCCATCCCATCCCACCCCCCACTTACTCTATTTTCTACTTTGACCCTGTCCCTTTTCAAAAGTATGTGCTTCTAGCTACCCCCTCCCCCAATCTGCCCCCCCCTTCTATCATCCCCCTCTCTTATCCCTTTCCCCCTCTTTACTGTAGGGTAAGATACCCAAATTCAATGAGAGTATGGTTGACCAATTCCCTTTCACCTTCCTGTTCTTCCCCTTCCATTTTAAGTTTTCTCTTGCCTCTTTTTTTTTTTAAGCAATTGGGGTTAAGTAACTTGTTCAAGGTTACACAGCCAGTTATTTCTGGGTGTGGTGCTAAGTATCTGAGCCTGTATTCGATCCCCAGGTCATCCCAACACTGGAGCTGGTGCTCTTACTCACTGTGCTACCTGGCTGCCTCTTCTCTTGCCTCTTTTATATGAACTAATTTACCCTATTCTACCTCCCCTTTTCTCCTCTCATTTTATTCTTCTCTTGCCTCTTAATTTTATTTCTGAATTTCATCCCTTCCTATTCAATTGATCGCGTGCCCTCTGTCTATGTATACATGTAAACAGATATACATATAAACACCCTCCTATACATAAAGGTATGGAGGGTGGGATGGGATGTATTTTCTTCAGCGTATTTTTGGTCTCCTTTAGCAGGCTGCTGACTTGCTTTTCATGATTTTCTTGTGTTATTCTCATTTCTCTTCCAAATTTTTCCTCCACTTCCCTTACCTGATTTTCAAAATTCTTTATGAGCTCCTTCATGGCCTATAACCAGTTTATCTTTTTCTTGGAAGCTTTTGATGCAGGCGTTTTGATTTTGTTAACTTCTAGTTCTATGTTTTGATACTTTTAGTTCCCCAAAAAAGAATTCTATGGTGTGATTGTGTTTCCTCTGCTTGCTCATGTTGCCAGAAAATTACTTGACTTTCGAGGTCTTTGCCACAGTAGAACTCTCCTTCCAGAGTGGAGAGAGCTTTGTCCTAAATCACTGGGGTTTTCACAAATGTTGTCAGAGATCTGACTAGGTTGCCCCCTCTACAGCCACCACAACTCTAGCACACTGGTGTTTCTCACCCCAGGACCACTGCCAAAGGCAGTGATCCAGATCCAAGCAGGTCAAAGTGAGAGCAATTACCCTCTAAATGGTCAGTTGGTCCCCCTATGATCTGCAGGCCAGCTACAGCCACTGGCCCTCAGTCACCTGTCACCCCTGGGGCAGGGGCCAGATCATTCTCTTCTGTCACCCAGTTCCAACAGAGTTCCCCACTGACCTTTTACTTTCTCTTTGGCATTTATGGGTTGAGAAGTCTGGAAACTGACACAGCTGCCGGTGATTCACTATCCCAAAGCCTGCTCTGGCAGGTCTGGGCCACTATTCAGGGATGCCCTGGGTCTGGGCCTGAGGGCCCCACATGGGCCTGCGTTCTGCTCCCAGCTTGGTGTGATAGACCCTTCCTGTTGGCCTGCCAAGCTGCCTTCAGTGGGAGATTTGTTTCTCTCTATCACTTTATGGACTCTGTAGTGCTTAAATTTGTTTAGAGTCATATTTTACAGGTATTAGAGGTGGTTGGTGTGGGAACTCAGAGATGTTCCTGCTTCTACTCCACCATCTTGGCTCTGCCCCCTAGTGATGCAGTTTTTAAGTATTACAAGTGTCATCTTCCCATGTAGGGTTGTAAATAGTTTAGCTCCATTGACTCCCTTATGTTTTCCTTTTTTACCTTTTTTAGGCTTCCCTTGGGTCTTGATATTGGAGATCAAAATGTTGTTCAATTTAGGTCTTCTTATTAAAGCTTGAAATCCTTCTATTTCATTGAATACTCTCTTTTTTTTCCCCCATGATGTATTATGCTTAATTTAACCAGGTAAGTCATTCTTGGTTGTAGCTCCTTTGCCTTCTGGAATATCTTGATTCCTGGGTTATCCTTATTGTCACTCCCCAATAGTTGAATTGTTTCTTTCTGAACATTTTTAGTATTTTAGTGATTCTGATATAGTCTCTCTAGGATCTATATTCCAGGTCAGTTGTTTTTCCCATGATTATGTTACATTTTCTTTCATTTTTTTATTCTTTTGATTTTTGTTTGCCTTGATTCTTGATGTTTCATAGAGTCATTAGCTTTCACTTGACCAGTGAAGCAATGTTTTCCTCAATTTGTTTTTGTACTTTTCCATTTGACCAAATGTACTCTTTAAGAAATTGTTTTTTTTCAGCAAATTCTTGTATCTCCTTTTACATTTGCCTAATTCTACTTTTTAAGTAGTTTTCCAATGTGTTGACTCTTCTTATTCATAATTCTCTTACATCACTCTCATTTCTTTTCAATTTTTTCTTCTACCTCTCTTACATGATTTTTAAGCTTTTTGATTTCTTCACAAGTTCTTTCTGGACTTTAAAACATGTTCTGTTTTTCCTTGGGGTTTTGCCATAGGTGTTTTGACATTGTCATCCTCTTCTGAGTGTTTGTCTTGGTCTTCCCTGTCATCGTAATAATTGTCTATGGTCATCTTTTTTTGTTGTTTTTTTTTTCTCTCTGTTTCCAAGGCAGAAGGGGCTCTGTCTCAGACTTCTTGTTCTAGTTCCTCTAGACCCTGGCCCTTTATGTGATGCTACACTGATTTTGCCCTGATGCCCACAGGAGACTCTCATGTTTGCTGCTGCGTTGAAGTGGTTCACAGTGGGGTGGTTGGCACTACCAGAGGCCACAGAGGTCTGGTAGCTTACCTTGTTGCCAAGCTGGGGTCCTATTCATGGTGTCTGTGGAGTTTTTTCTCTGTTTCACCATGGTTACACTAAAGTGGTGGAGGTCTAGCCACCTGAAACTGCTTGTTTGCCCTGGGCTGTGCTTGTTTGTCTTCCATGTGCTGAACATGCAATTCTGGCCTATACCTGCCTATCAGGAGCCACACCGAGGCACACAGAGATCTGGAGCTAGAGGATTCCTGTTTGTTCATGGCTATGTTGAAGCATGTAATAGTTTTCAGAGCTGGTATCTGCAGTTTTCAGAGCTGGCATCTGCTTCTTCTCCTGGATATGCTAAGGCATATGAGGGGTCCTGGTGTTGACATTTGTTTTCTCAAGCACACTGGATCTCAGTATCTTCCACTGGTTTGCTGGGGTCAGACTTGCTGGGATGCTTCCTTTCCTAGAATATGGTCCCCTTTCAATTGAGTAAGACAGACCTTTCTTACCAATCCTCCAAATTTCCTAGGCTAAAAGACCTCTCTGCCCCATCTTTTGCTGCTTCCACTGTTCCAGGATTTGTTCTGGGGCACTATTTTATGATTGTTTAAAGGTGAATACAGGAGAGGTACAGCAATTTACTGCTTATTCCACCATCTTGGCTCCCAAAAGAATCAATTGCTTGTATTCCATGATCAGATCACCTTTTCTGATTTTTTTCATATGTGTGTGTATGCATGCATATACATGTGTATATGTATATATGTATGTATATGTATATATTCATCAATATCCCTTACATTACTTCTTACTCAAAAGTGATATAAAAATAATTATGCCTATTTCTTGTCCTTTGGATCACTCTCAAACTTTGTTGTTGCTGTTGCTCAGAAAGTAGTTTTCCAGGATTGACAACTATATGTCATTTCCTCTTCACAATCATAGTCAAGTGATTGTTGAATGATATAGTATTTAATTTCTTTCAATATGTGAATATTTTGTCTTTATTTTACAATTTGTTGATAACATAATATTTTCAAAAAATTTAGGACTGAAAACAAAGAAATTATCACCATTTTCAACTTGCATATTTTAAAATAATATTTACACTATTTTTTGAGATTGGGCTTCAAAGACATAATTTTGACTTAATATTTTGAGTAGATTTAATACATTTTCATTAGCTAATTTGCTTCTGCTTTGGTAAATCACATAATATTTATCCTTATAACTCCTGTGATTGAATCTCTTGTCCTGAGTTGTGACAATCAGAATAGAGTTTGGGGGGAGGGGGAGGAGAGGTTGTTCTTCTCCTAGGATATAATGATTATAATCAATATCTTTCCCTTTTGAAAAAATGTAATTTATTTGTAATATCAATCATCACTGAAATGCAAAGTTCATTTAAATAACGTGATAATACATAATTCCATTTTTCTTTATTATTGTGATCAATTCTTTAAATAATAAACACTGAAAATTCGGGAGATTAACATTCACTTTCACTTTTACCTTGCAGTGCTAAATGTTAATGCTCTGCAATAAATTATCATTGTAAATAACAGAGCTAAATATTTTAGAGTCTATAGGAAATAGATACTTTAATATGGAATATTTTTTAAAAAAATACAATGTCATGTTAAATTCAAGAGGAAGTTCCCACTTTTGACCAAATTATGTCAGAGGTGAGGGACCTAAAGTGGCTAAATCATATATGTTTATCTCTCCCAAACTTTTTAAGCTAACCAAAATATATTTTAGAGAAATATAATTTTTTATAAATAAATTAAAATAAATTTTCTTTCATCAAAATACATTTTGAAAATCCATCCTTTCATGTATTTGACCCCATCAAATGGTTCAACATTAAAAACTGACATGTTTTTATGAGAGGAAATGACATTAAAGAGGAGGCATTAATGTCTTCTTTGCTATTGTGTGCTACTGAATATGAGACCTTTCCTTCCAATTTTTAGCCAGCAGCTTCCAGATGTCTTCTTTGCCTTATCAGATTGTTAGGTATTCAAGAACAGAGACATTCTTACATTTCTTTCTAATATGATTCCCAATACTTAGCACATTGCACATAACAAGCACTTAACAAATGTTTCATTCACTCATTCATACGGTGGATGGTAAATACAGGTTAAATATAGGTTAAATATGGAATCACAGAATGTGAAAGGACCTCAAGCCTTCCAATTCAGTCCACGTATAGTTATAAAGACATTCTCAATAAAAACAACAAGATGCTTATCTCTAATAAAAAATTCATCCAATCTCTTCTTGGAGACTTCTAATGAAGCACCAAAGGTTCCCATTCTGCATTTGTGTAGCACAGTGTTTGGGAATTAGACATTTTTCATAACATGAAAAACAGATTTGTCTTTTTATAACTTCCATGTATTGCTCGTAGTTCTAATCTCTGGGGTGAAGCAGACTAAATCTAGTGAAATTAGGTATCTTGAAATTAGACATTGTAACCCTACATAATTTGTCCTCCAGGATTCTTTCAGTGATCTTTTTATTCTATGTTCTCTGGTCCTCTCACTAGAAAAATTCATAAGCAATTTAAGTGTTCTCTCTCTGTCTCTGTCTCTGTCTCTGTCTCTCTCTGTCTCTGTCTCTGTCTCTCTGTCTCTCTCTCTGTCTCTGTCTCTCTCTCCACCCTCCCACCTTCTCCTCCACATAGAGCAACAACAGGTTGTCCCCAAAGTCTTAGTGCAGTTAAACTTTAATAACATGAGGTTCAAATGCTTTAAACTTTCAGAAAGTAACATTTTAAAAGGTTAATATTTTCATTTTAAACATATTTTCATATTTCCTATAAAATTTCAACACAACCACCATATTGTGCTAAATATCACTCTAATAAATGTTCTGTTTTCCTCAGCTTCTTCTCAGCAACTGAATTTCATTGGTATGCTGTTTTATAATCATCCAAAGTGTAGGATTTTTATGCATACATGCAACTGTTGACAACATCCTACAAGAAAATGTTGGGTAAAGATAAAACAGGTGACCAAGGTGGCCAAGCAAGATTTTTTTTTTCCTAATCCACCAATCTGAGAAAGTGTCATCCATGATATATCATTATATACACAATGCATCAAGGCAAGGGTATCTTGCCTCATAATGTTATGTTTCCATCTATCTCTTAATCTCTCTCTATACCTACTTATTCACATGTGTGTATGCATATATACATATATGCATATACACATGTAGCATATATGTGTATATAAAATTAAAATTTAAATACATTTTCAAATAATGTTTTCTCTCAGTTTATAGAATATATATTTTTGAGGTTATTAAAGCTTAAATATACGCTGAAGATTTTCGAATACCCTGAATATATGATGGACATCATGTATACAATGCATATAATTTCATTTATGCTTATCAGTGTTATTCCCCCCCCCCCCGCCCCAAGAGGACAAACCACTATAATCCTAATATTCTACTTTTCACTTTTGTTCATGCATGTATATACCCTCACTTATGTGAGTAGATAATAGTGATTTGATTTCTGGTATTTTTTTCAACCTATGAAGAGAGATGAACTATTGTCTATTATAACACCTATATGTATATTCTGCATATACAATCTAAAATTTTCATACTTCATTATTTTCAGTTATACTATGCACTGTATGCAACAAGACTGTAAAACTTTATCAAAAATTGGAAAGTTTAAAAATGAACCATATATTGCTCATATAAAGGATACTGAAGTTTTTATGCAAATAATGAATACTACTCTTAAGATGTAGGGGCTGCACATCAAAGAGATTATTTTGTTTAAAAGGCCAGATGTTATAAGAGAAATGTATATTCCCAGAAGAGTGAGCGTCTAGAAACTGTTTATCTTGGGTATTGTGCAATTTTTTATTAATGCTAATCTAAACCTATTGCTTTCTGAGTTTGGAATGTTTGCTGAATATTAAAAATGTGTAAATGAATCTATTATCCAATTATAGACATTCTGAATTGCACCCCATACAGAAGTGCCTGTCCTGTACTTCAGTGTCCTTCCATGAGCTTTCTGAATAATCTTCTTCCAAATTTAGAATTATGTGAGCATTGGTAGGAATCAAGGGTCAAAATAATTATACAACCATGGGTTAAAAAATGGGAGGAAGATAAAATAATTAATGGAATAATAAAACTAAGTAGAACTCTAAGAGACCATTTTGTTTAACCACATGCCTTTACTCTCCAAGGGGCAATATAAACAAAAAAAAGTGTAATATATGTCCATATATAATATATACATACACACTACATATAGATAGATCTAAATATAGATAATTTGTAGCGATTGTTGCAATAATCTAGATTGCTAGATAGCTAGATGAATTGATTCTAAGCTCATTTTTTGAAGGGTTTCTGGAAGAAAGACATCTACATATAGTGACTCATTGTTATATTATTATGACTGGCAATATATTCTTGTAGTGAGCCCAGATCTGTCCTTTACAATATCCTCCTCCTTTTTGTGAAAATTAAGAACTACTGAGCATTTCTTTCTTAAGAAAATATTCACATACAGATACTTATAGCCTCTTCTCTATTTTTGTTAACTATTTATAACTAATTTCCCATCTGGCTGATTGTTATTTTTTTTTTCTTTTTCCTGAATTTGCTCTAGTTTCTCTATGCATTGGTAATGCAGAGTGATAAAAATCAAACATGGTATTTACTCTAAAAATAGTGTAAGTGAAATGGATTATGGTGGGGAAAAAATAACTCTTGGTCCTTTCAGTTACTAAAAGTGATTTTCATTCATTCTGCTACCAAACTGGTATTTTTCCTTATTCCTCTTGAATTGTTGAATTATTCACTTGATTTATGCTTATAATTTATGAGACACTTTTACAATGTCTCATTTGTTCTACAGAACAACACGGCAAGATAGATAAGGTGGATACTAAGTTCAATTCATTAAATAGAAGCTAAAGCTCAGATAATTCTAATAATTTTCCAAAGTCATATTTTTAAATATAAGCTTAGATTCAAATCCAAGTCTTCTCTTTTTCAGTTTAATCAAATTTATTTATTCAGGATTGATGTATTTGTAGATTTGTCCCTAAATAAAAAGATTTTATCCTTTTCCCCACTGGATTTCATCCTTTTTCTTATATAGCCACATTTGTCTAGAAAAATGTGATCCTTAGTATCAAAAGGAGATAGATTGTAGCAACTATAGGATACTAAATCTGATTTAAACTCCAGGACAGAATATTAAATATATACATTACAGAAAAATAGAGAAGTGGCATTAACCACTAGCTAGGATGGGTCTAATAAGAACAAAACAATACAAGGTATTCACTTGGTGAGAAAGAATAAATTTTTTTTAACATGGTAAAACATGCAATTCCATTTACTTTCATTCTTCTTTGACATCATTCAGTTAGTCAATGGGTAAAATTAACAAACAAAAAGTATTTATTAAGTAACTATTAAGAGGGAAATAGTTGAGCCTAATGACCATTTTGCCAACATGCCTTCCCTTCTCCTTCCCCACTCCACTTCCTTTTTGAAAGATAGGAAAGAAATACAGGTACTTATGATTTCATTGACCTTAGGAACTCTTGTCTTAGATGCTGACACCAGTTATAGTTGGCAAGTAATTTGTTTAGGGTCATATAGCCACTTTGCATGAGAAATGGAACCTGAATCCAAGTCTTTCTTGTTTCATTTATGCTCACCAGTGTCATTTCCCAACAAGAAGACAAAGTATTATTATATTATAATTCTACTTTTCACCTTTGTGCATGGTTGTATATACCCTTGGTATGTGGGAAGCTCATTTAGGAGAGTAAAGAACAGTGACATTTTTAGTGATGAGTCCTGATATTTGGTTTTTCAGTTTATGAAGAGAAATGAACTGCTATATATTATTATAACTGCATGTTTGTTCTGCCCATACCATCTAAAAATTTATTCTTCATTAATTTTAGATATACCAATTATGTATCCTCTATGCTCACTACTTTTAGAAGTAAGATTTTGTGAAAGTGAGACAGAAACAGCATGTGATTGTGTGTGTGTGTGTATGTGTATGTGTGTGTGCGTATGTTTTCCTTGTTGCCTGGGTTGACCATCACCCTTATCTTTATCCTTTTTTTATAATAGTAAATCACCTCAACTACTACCACCCGCAGACACCAGTGAAGATAACCCAAGACACTACAACCAAGAGCCCCATTCAAACCAAACAAAAAAGAATTCAGCAGAACCAGTCCTTGATTAAATTGATTTTCTTTAAATGTAAGAGGCCATTTAATCAGAGCAAAATCAAATGTAATTTGAGAGTGTTATTCCTTGCCAGTTGTTACTTGGGGAAAAAATTATTGATGCATAAGAAAATGAAACTAGTAAGCATAAAATGGTACATTTGAACTAGCGCAATTTGCTGGACCAGTACAAGAAAGCTTAAATTGATAGATTTTTTTTTAAACTGAATTGAGCACTGACATCATCATTGCTCAAAAAAGGGGATATACAAGTAGAACATCCTAGTTAATTGGAAAATAAAACACTAAATGTCTTTTTAAATTAGATGTGCATGTACACAGCCAAAATATTTTACAATGATTCTTTTCTTTGCAAATTTTCCAAACAATTACAGCTAATTTGTGAAGTAACCAATATTTCCTCCAGCTACTAGTGCCTCATCCCTAAAATCACTTCATATCTATTTTATATACAACTATAAATGTACTATTGTCTTCCCAGATGAGATTATTAGTTCCTTGAAGTCAGAGTATGTTTCTCTTTTTTTCTTTCTATATAAAGGTATAGGACATACACTGACAGAATAGTAAGTGCCTAATCAATAGTTATTAATTGATTCATCACTTGGCTATTGATCTTCAGTTTGTACTTCATTGTGAGGAATGAGTTTAAAGATTCATGGGTTGATAACAAGGGCAAGTAAAAAAAGAAATCTTGTGAGATAGAAGAAAAAAGACATTTATTGATTCTTTGCTTATTATTATATCCCTGTAGAACAAACTTTTAAATACAGATGCCCGAAAAAGACAAATGTAAGAAAGCTTTAGAGACATAGTAAGCATCTTTTTTAGAATAACACTTAAAGGACCATCCTCTGCCCAGTGGAAAACTGTAGGAAATGACTAGCTCTCCCTGATACTCAACCCTTTAAATTTTTTTTCCAACCCTTTTATTCTAAGATGAATTAAGGACCTTTCTGTTCTCCAGGAATGATAGCTTCCTTTTTGCCTTTTCTAATTTTAAGTAGCAGTTGGAGATGAAGTAAAACACAAACTAGAATCAGCTAGAAATGTCCTGCTCAGCTGCTCTGCAGAAACATTTGAAGTGCAGGGTAATGTGATGTTGTTTGTCCCATAACATTCTTAAGGACTACTTCAAATGCAAATGTCTTTATTACTTTGAATCACATTAAGTTTCATAAATAGCATGCTAAACATAAACCTGTAAAAACAATTTGCTAAGAAAATAAAATGATTTGGCATGATGGCATACATCCATTAGATAATGCCTACACAAACAGCTTTATAAACATATTTCATTTTAGTTTGTATTTAATGATTGAGTTTTAGTGGTTAGCTTATGTGATCAGCTATTTCAGGGCAATGAAAAAAGAGAGTATTCAAAGCTGGAAATTTTATTCTTTTTATTAGAATTCTAAACATGATGGGGACAAGCAGATTTACAAAACAAGCAAAACATCAGGAAGAGTCTGGTTTTTCCTGCTTCAGTACATCCTCAGAGAATGAGCTTCCAAAATGGGCATCATTTTTCAACTTAAAAGTTTATTTGCTTGAAATTGGGTAAAGTGATTAGAAGCCAATTGATTTGACAACATGACTATTTAAAGGGGGGAAAGAGATGGAGAAAGATTTTAAATATAAACTACTAATCCCAGAGAAGGAGAAATATCTAGATGGGGGAGCTGGTAGGGATAAGTGCCAAGGTCTTGTTAATGCAAATTAATATATCATTTGAAATCAGTTGGAAAATTGATTTTCTTTTGCCCTGTTCACAACCACTTATGATTTATTGTTAATCATATGTGAAAAGTCCAGCATGAAGTTGATTTTTCAGAAAGCGAATGCTATCACTGAATCTTCTGGATTTTTCTAGAATATGAGTGGAGACAATATTCTTCTAATATCAAAATCATTTCATCTATAAATCTGCTTATTTGGAGAAGCATCCTTACTGATTTTGTACCAGAAGAAGAACCTGGACTAGGAACTCTCAAATGCTCAGCAAGTTTGAAAATTGCCTGCCTTGTCTGTTACTAACTACTAGAGACTTAGAGTACTCACTGTGACAAATGTGACATCAAAAAACACATTTCTGGGTGCCATTGAGAGCAGAATTTTATGAATTTAAAAAAGCTATATATATTTTTGAGATTAATTGATAGCTTTTGTTTTAACTAAATGCAAGCCTGCGGTAATCATTCCCTTTAAAGGGATAGTCAATAAGAAAACATTTTAACTTAAAATTTATTCCACTATAAATTTTTCTAAGGCAGCAATTCTCAATTTTTTTGGTCTCAGGGCCCCTATATACTCCTAAAATTTATTGAGGATCTTAAAGAGCTTTTTTAATGTGCATGTGTGTATACACACACACATATACATATATAAAGATAAATTATATATAATACACACATATATGCACACATTACTATATATATTATATATGTGTACATATATATTCCTTTTAAAATAAAAATTCATTAAAAAACTATATTTTCCAAAATGAGCAAACAAAAATGAATTACATGGTTTTATATACTTTTGCAAATCTTTTTCTTATGTCTGGCTTAAAAGAACGCAGTTGGACTTATATTTGCTTCTGCACTTAGTCTGTTGTGGTATACTGTTTTGATGGAAGTATGTAGAGGAAATTAGGCCATGCACAAATATGTAATTGGAAAAGGGAAGCTATTTTAATAGGTAAATAATGTTTTAATATTATGGGAAAACAGTTATTAGGACCTCCTAATTATCCATGGATTATATATAGAGAACCAAAGTTTTATACTATGGGAAGAAAATAAATATAATTATAGTCTAAAACCCACTTTCTATAGACAGCAAAGGAGACAGCTTTGAGGTTCCAATCTCCTACTTCCTTAAAGGAAAGAATAAAAAAAAAACCCTTTGTAGAAGGTTAGGAAACATTCAAGATATACACACACACACACAAACACACACACACATATATATACCGTGTTTCCCCGATAATAAGACACTGTCTTATTATTTTTTTTTTGGACAGAAAAACACCAGAGGGCTTATTTTCAGGGGAGGGCTTATTTTAATGAACATTGACAGCAATTTTAATAAACAGGTAAATGTGAACAAAAAAATGTACCAGCAAGCAAATCACTGGGGAAGAACAGGATGACGTGCTCACTGCTGCAGCTCTGATTGGATGCAGCTCGGAGCGCAGTGTGCATTTCACCTGGGGGGGGAGGGGGGAGGACGGTGCATACAGAGGGTACCATAATGTAGCGTGTAGCGCAGGGGATCACCTTCACTACAGTAGCAATCTCAATAGGGCTTATTTTCGGGAGAGGGCTTATTTTAGAGGAATCTTACACAGTAAGGGGAGGGCTTATTTTCGGGATAGGTCTTATTATCGGGGAAACACGGTATGTATGTATGCATGTATGTATGCATGCCTTCTTTCAAGCTGCATTTAGACAAACTACATGAATTTATACATAACTGATGTGGGAAATACACATGTTACCATATAATGAACACAAGACACAGTCAGGAGCTTGACTTCTTGTCCTGGTTCTGCCATTAACATGATTAAGTCATTTACCCTATTTGAGTGTCCATTTTGTCACCTGGTTAATAAAGTGCTTGTGTTAATGAACCTAAAAGTTCTTTTTGGCAAGAATAAAAATTTATTATATAGGAGAAAGTACTTTTCCCAGTGATAGCCACTGCTGTTACATATGAATGGCATGTATACAAATCAGATCTGTGGAAGGATTCCAAAAACTCTCCAAGAACAAGTAAGAGACTCTTGTTCTAGTCCAGATTGGACTACATTACCACTGAGGATCCATCTACCTACTGTTATTTTTGGATTTTGTGGATATACTTCAAAAAAGAAACAACTTTGCCCTATAAAGGTAGGGGCCAACTGAATCAATTAATTATCCTTCTTGCACTTAAAGTAACTACAGGAGATAGCCATGCCTGTATTGAATCAAGCAAGCAAGTAACAAAAGGAATTAAACTGGGTAGTAAAAATGCTGAATTTGATGGAGTGGATGCCAATGGATGAACTGATACTACATAGGAAATATAATGGAGTTGGATAAAGTCACTCAATCATACATAATGAAGATGAGATGAATTGCTATTCAGCAGAGAGTATGATTATTCCTGCATTGGGGGTGGCTTTGAGAAGAAACTTGCCTTAACTAAGCCCTAGAGAGAGAATGTCTTAGGAGAAAAAAGAAGAAAAGAGTCTCTGTCTCCTTCCCTTGCCTTGACCAGAGGATTATCTTCTTAACTTTGAAAGATCAGAAGATTTTTGACTTCCAGTAGATGTCCTTAGCAATTTCTCTAGAGTAACTGATAGCATTTTCTGTTTCAGGACTGGGGGAATAAATAGGCAAAATATGGAGCCCTGAAGTAAGCCACAATAGTGGATGAGTGAGGGTCCTATGAAGGTGAGAAAAGGGCTCTCCTTTGAATATTAGGTGCTATGAGTTTGATTCCCCTTTTGACTGGACTCTGTATGTATTTATGGGAAATGTTGCCCCTGGAGTAGGAGAATGTTTTGAGTAAAGTCTTCTATTTTACTTATTTATTTATTAGTTATCTTATCACTTTATTCATGCACCCATTTGTTTATTCATACATACATAAATATATATTTCTAAAAGCTAATTTAAGTCAGGCTGGTTAAAAATTACTATCAAGTGATAATCCATGAGGGTGCAAAATGATGAAAACTCATTACCTAGTAGCAGTAAACACCCAACCCCAATGTTACCTTTAAAACCTTGAGAGGAAAATACATAGCTTCCCCCCCACAGATCCTTCCCATCAGTATGAATAGGGAAGGACACTGTAGCCCTCATGGATGTGCTAAAGCCCCAGCATTTACATTGTTCTTTTTTAGTAGCTCTAGTTTTTCTATCTTTATTACTTTCAGGCTTGAAACAAAAATAGATCTCAAAAAGCAGAGAAATAAAATCCTTACCTTATCTTGCTGCTCTCTTGCAAACTATATTCAATGCTTCCCTTTTTTAAAATTTCAAATACTTGAAAACAGAAGCTTGTTTTTTAATAGCTTATTATTCCTTTATTAACTCCCTTTAATCACTTTTCTTTCCTTAAACTCTAATGTAATTCTGACTCTAGAGTCACTGTTTACCTACTTAAACTTAAAAAAAAAGACTTTCAGAGGTAAAAAGGGATTTTGCAAGCCTAATCAAACACCTCAATTCATATAGTAATTCTTTTATATTATTTCTGACAAAATATCCTTCACTATCTATATGAATACTTCTAATAACAGGGATTTTATTAATTCTTAAGGCAGTATATATTCTTTTTTAAGATTAGTTTATCTATTTTTAGTTTTCAACATTCATTTCCACAAGATTTTGAGTTATAAATTTTCTCTCCCTCCCTCCCATCTTCCCTCCCTTTGACAGCGTCCTGATATAGGCTCTACATAAACATTCATATTAAATATTTTCACTTTAGTCATGTTGTAAAGAGGAATTAGAACCAATGGGAGGAACAATGAGAAAGAAGAAACAATACAAAACAACAACAAAAAAGAGAGACAGCAAATGGTATGCTTCCATCTGCTTTCAGACTCCAAAGTTCTTTCCCTACATGTGGATATTGTTTTCTATCATGAGTCTTTTGGAGTTGTCTTAGATCTTTTTGGTGCTGAGAAGAGCTAAGCCTATCAAAGTCATTGCACAATATGGCTGTTACTGTGTACAATCTTCTCCTGGTTCTTCTCTCTTCACTCATTATTAGTTCACATAAGTTTCCAGGTTTTTCTGAAGTCTGACTGCTCATAATATTCCATTACATTCATATACCACAACTTGTTGAATTTTCAGTTCTTGTCTACCACAAAAAGAGATTCTATAAATATTTTTCTACATGTGATCTACATTATGATCTCTTTGGGGTACAGGCCTAGAAGTATTATTGCTGGGTCAAAGGGTGTATCAACAATGAAGTATTCACAATGCCTATGGTAACTATAAATATGCTGATATGGTAATTAATCACAAAATATAACAGGCTCTCTACATGGAGAACAAATCTAGAAAATTTATTCAAATACCAGAAAATTGAGTCCCAAAACCAGAAAGTCAAAGCTATCACAGTAGCTATAGAGTTGGAACATGTAGTTAATGCAGTAAACACACATTCTGAAGCCTTCAAAACAGAACAGGCTACCTCAGGCAAAGGTTCTCCTCTCCTCATTCACAGCAACTGCTCAGGGTCCACGCAGCTCAGCTCATTCACAGCAGCTCCAGGCCGCCCTCCCCCCCCCCCCATGTGTCTTTCCTGAGCAGTTCCTGTCCCTGACAGTCATCTGCAGGAGTCCTTAGCAGAAATTCTGTCTGGCTCAAAAAAAAAGGAGTTCACATTGCTGCCTCACTTCTAGTCACCACAGTGGTTCCAGCTCAGCTCAGACTTTTTCCTGCCCAACCCCTTCCTGCTACATTCACAAGTTCAAGGGGAATGGAAGATCTCAAAATCCCATAAACATTACAAAGGGTATGCACAATTTTAAAGCCCTTTGGGCATAATTCCAAATTGCTCTAAAGAGTGTTTGGATCAGTTCACAACTCTACCAGCAATACATTAATGTTCCAATTTTCCCACATCTTGTCCGAAATTTGTCATTTTCCTGTTTTGTCATGTTAAAAGCAGGATATTCTACTTTGTGACAATTTTAGTAGTTCGTTTATTGACTTTCTAAAAACAAAAAATTGAATGTAAATATCTTCAACCACTTTTTACATCATTTTCCAATGATTATGAACAATTAGCAATGAATGCATGCATGTGTGCATGAATGAATGAATGAAAAATTTTTTTTGTTTACTACCTACAAAAGCACTGTGGTAGTCCTTGAAAAGAAAGAAAAGCAATACAGTCAAACGCATATTTTAAGAATGGAAGACAGTTTTCTATGGGGCTTTTTATCACAAGTAAGAAAGGCACAGCGTTACTTAGAGTGTAGTGACGAAACAACTGATGATGCATCTTATTAAGTGTTTTTTCATTGATAAAATCATATTTGCTTAGAAGGCAGCATGTTGCACTGGGAGGAGAGTGTTCGATCTGATTTCAGGAAAACTGGAGTCCAAATCTGGCCTTAGATACTTAACTTGTTTGGTGAAGTTAGACAAGTCATGCAAAGTTGGTTTGCTTTAATTTCCTCAATTGTAAAATAGGGATAATAATAACACCTATTCCACAGGTTTTTTGGTAGGATCAAATGAGATATTTATAAACTGCTTAGAACAGTGTCCAGCACATAATAGACTCTTTATAAATGCTTATTACCCCTTTCTTGTTTTTAATACTTATTACTAAATCTGATATTTAATCAAGGATTTTAGTGGTTAGAACTTTCTGAGTCTTCAGTTGCTGTGATGACAGAATAGATGGAGTTCTAACAGTTTAGGGGCAGTTCGTATCTCCAAAACGTTTTGCTTCTGATGGTGCTGAGTCCTGAGACTGGGCTAAAAGTCGAATTGGTGGGTGGATAGGCAGAGGTACTACTATACCCTGGGATATTGGGTTTATCTATCTATTGTTGGCCCCTTGTCCATATAAGTTGTTCCCCTGGATGATGGTTGTGGGACGTACTGGAAACAGGGCCTATGGTCTAGCATCAGAGATGGATAAGTGGGTTGTTCAGGGAGATATTGCTATTCCTAAGACTCTTTTGCAGGATTCTAGGCTATCTCCATTGTAGTCTTTAGGGAGGTGGTTATAATGCATCTTATTTAATGTTACATCCATAGACAACACCATAGCCATTTCTGAGGAAGAATCATTTGACCATTTCAAGGTCCCTGGTGACTAGAATTGTCTTTTCTGAATCTTCAATAGTGTAGCTTTTTATAAAATTTTATAGTGAAATGGAAGATGGTAAAGGCCTGTGTTTGTGAGCATTTGCATAATGCTTGGTAAATGAAATCCTCAGAGGCCCTTAGAACATGTTCATTTATAGCTATTTTATGGTTTACTTACCATATGATAAAAACCAAAAGAATAAAACAAAAAACTACTTTTGATTGGTTGCTGACCTAGAAATGGGAGTACATGGAAAAGACTGCAATTTGGAGCAACTTTGGTATTTATTAAGGAGGATAAGTCAGCTTCCTGGTAGGAGAGAGACTTCGGACCCTTGGTCACCTGAGGTTACCATTAAGCCTAAAGTACCTAGCCTTGATGATAGCTCTTTAGTTGAAGCAATGGCCTAATCCATCTGCTAAGCAGGTTAGGCTAGTTTTTGTTTTTAATATATTGAGATATTCCTTAAGACTTGGTTGACTCAATGGAAAAGGAGCTGTCACTGATGTCATTTTCTCATTCGCTGAGTACCAAGTAGCCAGGAAGAAACAGAGATATAAAAATGTTTTGTTGGTGGTTCATGGTGCGAGCTTTGCTCAGCTGAATTAACTCAACATTTTCTCATTGACTATCCTTGTTGAATCTCTCTCTCTCTCTCTCTCTCTCTCTCTCTCTCTCTCTCTCTCTCTGTCTCTCTCTCGTGAGGCAATCTTGGTTTAATGACTTGCCCAAGGTCACACAGTTAGTGTCAAGAATCTAAGGCTGGATTTGAATTCAAGTCCTCCTGACTCAAGGGCTGCTGCTCCATCCACTGCTTCACCTAGCTGATCCAAAAATCCATCTCATGTTATGTCTAAGTAAATTCTTTTTGTTAACCATTGAATGACCTACAAGTATCTCATTTTGTTTTAATATTAAACCTAAAAAAAAACAAAGGTCTGGCCTGAAGCTGACACAGTCCATAACGATTGCTGCTATGTGTTATATCATTAACATCTGGACAACACAGTCCTTTATAAACATGAGCAACATACTATACTTAGCTGATGACATAGAAGAAGCTGGATAGCTTGCTTCTAGATTATTGGGATGATATGCGATGTAAGAACCCTGTTCTCTGACTCAGAGCATATTGAAAAATTGTTCCTAGTCTACTTATCACATGAAGAAGAAGAGCACTTTTATTTGTTCCTGAGATGGAACTGAGAAGTTATTCAAACCACACAAACTGCCCAAGGCATTTTTTGTTTCCTGTCTAGTGACATTAGAGTAAGGAGACAAGGACAGTGGTAAGCCTCTTTTAAAATGGAAGTGTCTTGAGCTGGGCCACTGATATGTGTTCCATGAATGTACGATTCTGATTTTGCTTCTATCTTTGTTGTATTTATTCATTCTTGATTTTAGGGGAAGGTATATAGAACTAGATTATGACATTGTGAGCTTCGAAAGGTCAGGAATACAACCCACCAAATGTCCAGGAGTAGGAATTCATACCACAGTTTCTGATATAGTAGCACAGCAAGGACAAGTGACTGGGAGATAGCTGGCAGTAGTAGACTATTGTGGTAAGTGTCAAGGTCCACAAGAGAGAGGAACTAATTTGTAGTATATGAAGTTCACTTCACTTGGAAATGAATTCTTAAGTGCAAATGCTTATTGGAAACTAAATTAAGTTTGTGTCTACTCTAATCAAGGGATGAGTTGGTACATCACTCATACTAATGTTGCAGGTGCCCTAGGAGCAAGGTTAGCTAAATCTCCCTATCATGTCTCTAGGGGTATCATAGAGAGGAGTTGGAGGCATCTTTCTCTAAAACAATCACCTTGAGCCCCTGTTTACATGTGTTCTTCTCAGTATTGATTAACATGGATTAAGACTCTACCATCATTAAATCAGTTAACATTAAATAACTTTTATAAAAGGATAACTACTATATAAATATAACAAGATAAGAATAATAAATATTTCTACCTCTTACGTGATGATATATGTGTGTATGTATGTACATAAATATATATGTGCACATAAATAATATACAAACATATCTTCCTATAACTCCTTGATTTCTGGTGATCATGGAATTAAAAGTAAAGCAGTTTATATAAAACAAAGGCATAATGAAAGTCACTTCTAATAGTGATGTAGTTAATGAAATAATCTTTATCCTATTGGCTAAAGAGTCTTCAACATACCAATGCACAAGGAGTGTGTACCATTCCTTGGGACCCTGCTGGTAAACCAAAACTCTAGCTTGGACTCTGACTCCCTAACTTTTGACATCTTACTCTTCCAACTTTTCAAACCTCATAAGGTCATGCCTACTCCATTTCATCTCTAAATTCCTTTAACTAAGTCATGAAAGAATAAACCCAGGAGAGACAAAAGTAATAGCAGAATCATGTGCTCATGAGCCCCATAACAGTTATTTGTGTGTGGGTAATCGATATCTGAAGCAGAGGCCTGCAGCTATCATTGCTACTACCTTGCTCAACAACAGACAGGCCATATTGCATGTACTTCATGATATCTTTGAGTGAGAGAAGGCCCAAATCTCTTTCGTCCAGAGGAAGCTCACAATAGCCCATCTTTTTCATTAGCCATCAGAGAAGGAAAAAGGGCCAAGTTGCTCCATCAAAATTACTTACTATAAATTGCCCGCTTCAGCTTAGCGATCAATTAAAAAATTTCTATTCACTACATGGTTAGTAAACTCGAAAATGTCATAATCGATCATGCTTTGAATTTCACCTGGGAATTATATTAGAAATCACAAACACATATACTCAAAAAGTATATTGGCTTTGGCCATGTTAATATGAGAATAAATTTAAAAGGACCCTTGAATAATAAATCAAAACTTGTGCTAACATTAATTAGAAAATAGTTTAAGTAATTTCTACCTCTAAATCTATATCTGAAATAAATGACATCTGGTATATTGCTGTATGGTACAAAGTTCATCTTTGTTAATTCTCATAACAATCTTCTGAGTAGCTGTAGGTGATAATAATGCAAAGTTAGCTGGGTCTTTTTTTTTGTCTATAACTAGTGGAGTTATGATGTTCTTCTAAAGCAAGGAGACAGATATTGACATCTTAGTTAAAATTCATTTTAAAACTTTTCTTTTTAAATCAAAATGTTGGTTCTTATAGGTATTTTATGCTTGCTTTCATTGTATGATTTTGGGATCTCATAATTGAAAATATTTTCAGACCTATAAGAGTATATGAGTAATAGAAATGAAACAGGATAGAGATAAAATTTCTACAAGATTGCTCTATAATTTTTCACTTTACTGTTATTACCCCTCATACTAAATTTGTAACTAAAAAACTTGAAACTTGAAGAAGTAAAAGTTTTATTACTTACTGCTCTCCTCTATCCTTTTCTCTAAGGCACTAATAATGTCTTTCAAGGAGTATATTTTGCTTGTAACTATAGTTTGCCTCCTAGATTGCTAACCTCAAATTTTCTTTCGTATCAGTGGTCAAATGTCAACTGGCACACACTTAGAAAAAAAAAAAAACTATGCAATTTTACTGATAGTCCTGAAGCAATAACTGACCTGTTATAGAAACTCTCTCCACCAATGTAGATTGTAATCAGTTATGACTTTGTAGCTAAATCCTGGAAGTAGCTTGAGTTGTTGAAAAATTTAAGTGACTTATCCTTGGTCACACTGCTAGTAAGTGTCAGAGGTGGATTATAAAACTCAGAACTATCTGATTCGAAATATTATAGCTACCAACCTTGCTTTTAGTTTAGTTAGATAAAATTTAGGCAAACAGTATTTGGGATTTGCAAGATGGAATTTAAAATGGTTCCAAATAAGCAATTTTGAGTCTTTTAAATTTATTTACTAGTCATACATCAAAATGAACATTTCAGATTGTGGATACATTTGTCCTTCACATTTAAAATCTGGATAGTTATGATTTAACCAAATATAGTGGGGGGGGGCGAGGAGGAAAATATCTTCTGTAACCATGTTATTTTATTTTTAATATCTTTCTCTATAGGCAGCCAAGAGAAAAATAGGATCATATAATAATATGATATCACAGAATTACAGGTGGAAAGGAGTCTATAGTACCCCCTCATTTTACAGATGAGAAGTTGAGGCCCAGTAAGGTGAAGTTAACATGTATCAGTTGCGTACTATAATCCAGTCATATAGCTGTATGACTTTGGGAAAGTCACTTAACCCTGTTTTCCTTGGTTTCCTCATCTGTAAAATGAGCTAGAGAAGAAACTGACAAACTTGTCCAGTATTGTTGCCAATAAAACCCCAAATGGCGTCATGAAGTGTATGGCATGACCGAAAATGACTAAAAAACAACACCAGACACTGCAAAGCTCTGGGAATACAAAGAAAGTAAAAAATCGTCACTATTCACAAGTAGGTCACAATCCAATTAAAGAGACACTGTATAAACAACTATGTACAAAACAAAAATGTTGAAAAATTGACAAAGACAAATGAAGAAAAACTCAGAAGCAAGACACTCTTATTAAGTGAGAAAGAAAAGCTTTCTGAAAAATATTCGAATTTAGGTGACACTTGAAGGAAGTCAGGAAAGCCAGGAAATGGAGATGATGAAGAAGAGAATTACAGCCATGGAATTCCAGCCTGTGTGAAAAGACACAGAGGTAGGAGATTGAGTGTTATGTGTAAGGATAGCAAGGAATTCCACTGGCACTGAATCAGAACATATGGAGGGAACCAAGATAACATCCTAAAAACAAAAAGAGGATTCCATAGCTGATCTGGAAGGTATTGGGGGCCACTAGAGTTTATTGGATGGGGAGAGAGAAGTAACAGCATGATCAGGTCTACACTTTAGAAAAATTATTTTGATAGATAAGAAGAAAATTGTCTGGGGTGGGGAAAGAAGTAATTTGTCCAAGGTCCAATTTTTAAAAATCTCTTAATTGTCCCCTTCTCTAGTACAAAAGTTTCTGGGGGGACACAAGATGGCAGAGTAAAAGCAGTAACTTACTTGAACTCATCTCCAATTACCTCAAATGCCTCTAAAAATGACTGTAAACAAATTTTAGAGCTACAGAAACCACAAAATGACTGAATTAAATATGTCTCCAGATGAGGACAGCCTGGCAAACTGAGGGTCTATCACACCGGCTTGGGAGTGGAGCACAGTCCCACATGGGCCACACTAGCATAGACCAGCAGCACAGAACGGCTGAAACAGACTTCAGGGATTCAAATCACTGGCAGTTTCCATACTTTTCAACCCATAACTAACAAAAATAATAAAAGGTCACTGGGGAAACTCTATTGGAACTGGGTGAGAGAAGAGCACAGTCTGGCCCCTGCACCCAGGGCAGTATAGGTGGCAGCCCTGTAGCTGCTGTGGTGGCAGTTGCTTCCAGAGCTCCAGGCCCACAGATGATGGGAGGACCAAATGACTGAGCAGAGGGCAACTGCAGGAATTTCTGCTGGCCCTGAGGCAGGATTCTCTTGCTTTACCCTGGTGGATCCCAGTCTTGGGTGGAGGTCCTGGGGTGAGGAGCACTGGCATGGCAGAACTTGTAAAGGCTGTGGAGAGGCAGTCCTCCTCACATTTCTGAGGCAGGTAGCTGGAAGAAGATCTGACAACAGCTGTGCAAAACCCCCAAAATTAGGGACACAGCACTCTCAGCTCTGGAAGCAGAGTTTTACCATTGCAAAGAGCTCAAAAGTCAAGTATATAGAGGAAGAGAAATCAGACTACAGAATCTTTTTTTTTCTTGGTGACAAAGATG
>NW_027186315.1:8906441-9028941 GCF_028583685.1 Petaurus breviceps papuanus | reverse complement strand
TTACTTATGGTTGGAAACTAATCTCCATTTGAAAAGAGGGGCTTTGTGATGGACTAAATGAAGGTACAGCCTAGGGGGGGAGTAGTATTTAGAACAGGGACTTTGTAATTGATTGAATGAATGTAAGGTCCTGGGGTGGGGTAGTACTTGGAGATTATTGAATCACACTTACTAAATGCTGTATTTTGAATGATGTCATACTTTGACCTTCTCTGTTCTTAATTTGTCACTGAATAAAATGGAGAACACCTATGCTGGTATTCTGAACCTTGGGAAGTTGCCTTTCCTTGACATTACATTACATTATGGTGTAGTACTATCACAGATGATTTCTAAATAAAGAGGTGAGAGAGGAGTATATTGGGAGAAGGATAAAGGGAGAGATAGAATAGGGTAAATTATCCACATAAAAGATTCAAGAGAAAGTTATTACAATGGAGGGGAAGAGCAGGAAGGTGAAAGGGAATGAGTCAACCTTACTCTCATTGGATTTGGCTTAAGGAGGGAAGAACATACACACTCAATTGGGAATCTTACCCTACAGGAAAGTAGGGGGAAACGGATAAGAGGGGAATGATAGAAGGGAGGGCAGATTGGGGGAGGGGTAGTCAGAAGCAAACACTTTTGAATAGGAATTAGGTCAAAGGAGAAAATAGAACAAATGAAGTATGGGATAGGATGGAGGGAAATATAGTTAGTCTTTCACAACATTACTACTATGGAAAAGTTTTACATAGCTACACATATATAACCTATACTGAATTGCTTGTCTTCCCCAGTGCGGGTGGTGAGGAAGGAAGGAGGGAGAGAATCTAGAACTGAAAGTTTTAAAAACAAATGTTAAAAATTGTTTTTACATGAGTATCAGCAATGCCATATTCACAATGCCTATAGAGATTACAAATATGCTGATATAATTATCCATTAGAAAATACGTCATGTTTGCCATATGAGGAAATAAACTAGAAAATTTATTAAGATACCAAAAGACTGAGTGCCAAAACCAGAAAGTGAAAGCCATCAGAGTAGTTATGACATTGGCACAGGTAGATAAAGTAGAAAGCACCCACATTTTCAAGCCTTTAAAACAGAACAGGCTACCTCAGGCAAAGGTCCTCCTCTCCCCACGCACAGCAACCACCCAGCGTCCTGGAAGCGCACTCCCAGCAGCTCCGGCCCCTGGCAGTCCTCAGCAGGAGTCCTTAGCAGAAAGTCCTTAGCAGTTCTAACTCAAAAAGGGCTTCGCGCTGCCACTGCCTCTGCTGCTGCCGCCGTCACCACCACCGCCAGCCACCGAAAAAAGGCTAGCTTGGCTTCCGCTTCCTCTTGCTCCGCCCCTTCCTGCTACGTCAGCAAGTCCAACGGGGCATGGAAGATCTTTTAATCCCATAACCCTTACAACATGCAACCAGGAAATAAAATGTACGGGCAATGGGGTATAGAAATCCATTTTTCTCTACATGAACGTAAGGGGGGATTTGGGAGGGACATAAGAGAGATCAGGAGAAAGGGTTTTCAGTATGCTTGCCATCTTAGAGTGGGGGGTAGGGGAGAGAACTCAAAATCTTGTGGAAATGAATGTTGAATACTAAAAATAAATAAATTCTGAAAAAAATTTTTGAAGGGCAAAAGGTAAAAGTACAAATAAATGGAAAGTAAACTGAATTATTAGGACTAAAGAAACTTTGTGGCTCTTTATTCATCCCTATAAACAGTAGATAATTTATTTGCCATAGTATTTACATAAATATTGGGCAAAGGTATCTGCTAACAATGGTCATAAAGCAGCATTACATTATATGCATAGAAGAGACACTTGTAGCATGGTTTCCTACCAAAGGGAAGAATCTGTCCTTATTATGATGCTCAATTCATCTATAAAGCTTCTTTGTCTATACCCAAGCTCACAGCAATGATTTCAAATCTCAGAATAACAGTTATAAACCCAGATAAAGAGGGTGATGTATGAATTGAACCTGTGACCTTGGACTCATTAGAGCTTTCCTTTCAACTAACTGAGTGAGGTAATATCCAGATTGGAAATGAATAGAACATATGGCATCATTACTGATCATCAGTGCATACTGGTATTTCACCATGATGAAAGTGAAGACCAGACTAATAATTATATTCAGAAGTAGAAATAAAACACTTTTTTTGATGTTTACCTATGCTTAGCCTATGTGGAAAAATCAGCCCACAATCCTCTACTACCTATTAAACTGATCTTTATCTCAGTAATTTTTAAATCACAAAAGTGTAGCCTTTAATGGCCCCTATAGAGAGATACAGACTTTGGAGCAGTATGCTTCATCAGCTCTTTCAACATTCTTCTTTTAGATGGAATGACATTGCATAATTTGTGATGACTTTGTTCTGACATCCAACCATCATGAAGGATTGATGGTCCAAAGTCACCAAAATGTCATGAGTGATAAATTCAAGTTATGCTTTAATCTTACTTTGCTGAACATAACCTGAAAGGAGAGTATCATAGGTAGTGACTGAGAGGAGTGACTTTAGATAAATCATGAGGGAAATGAAAGCTATTACTGACAATGAATACAGTATCGATTATATAGAGATATAACTTCCTTCTTAAGTTTTCGGGCAAATCTCATAAAAGTTTAACTAGAAACTCAAAAGCTATCTTATACCATCCTGTAGTTCAAAGGTTCTTGCAAAAGCCATTAGCTTTTTAACGAATTTGCATGCAATCTATCAAAGCCTCACTGAATTCTTTAGTAAATCAACATTGAAAGAAACCTTAAATGCTAAGGGGAAAAAAATGGTGTTTTAAAAACTAGCCATTTTAACCAAAATTTCAAGGCATTGCAATAATGACCTGAAACTCACTTCTATTCTGTCAATATTTCCTTTCACAATAAATCTGTCCTGTCACATGCCATTAAAAAAAGTCCCTTGATGAAAGTAGTGCCCTTATTTGTGTCATGATGTCCTTATTCATTGCTACTCCTCAATAGGAGACCCAAATGGGACTCTTATGAAATTTTGTTTTAAGTACTCATTTCTTGGAGAAGAGGAACGACAGGGTTTTCAGTGTATTTAAAGAAACCCTTTATTCTATTCATACCTATCAAATGTGTCAGTAATAAGATAACTTTGCTGTATTCAGTGAAAAAAGATCATTGGCTAAAATCCTTTTTTGAACAATCAGCACCAAGTAGAAATCCCTCTGGAATCTTGAATGCTAGATTGATTCATCAAATGTTTCCTGAACTTCCAGTCTGGAAAAGTTTTAAGTGTGAACCCATCAAAATGACCACAACAGCAACAATAACATCCACAGAAACAAAAATTGCAGCTGTCATCATGAATACAAGTTAGTCTTTAATTGAGAAACTAATCAGCAGAATAATAATAGCTAACATTTATATCATGCTTACTATATGCCAAGCACAAGCTAAGTACTTTATAATTATCATCTCATTTGAATTTTCACCACAATCCAGAGAAATAGGTGTTATTATTATTCCTGTTTAACAGATAATGAAACTGAGGCAAATAGAGGCTCAATGACTTACCCAGGGTTATTCAGCTAGTAAATGTCTGAGGCCACATTTGAACTCAGGTTGTCCTGATTCCAGGCCTAGTGTTTAAATAACTGTGCTAACTGGGCTGGTCACTGTACTGTATTTGGACATAGGAATTCATGCTTAAAACATGCCTGTCACAGCACACCATAATGTTACTCTACAAACTGAAAGAGCATGAGAAGTGATGAATAAAGAATAGTTAGAATTATGTCACCCAGAAATGTGGTCACCAAACCAAATAGTTTCCAAGTAAAGGAGCAAATTTAAGAAGCAGTCAAGAATCAAAATTTGACATACCAAGAAATTCACAATAATATCATTTAGGAGTATTCATCATCTTAGAGTAATGTAAGGAAATAAAGCCCTTTACACTGTGCAGCCTAAGTATTTCTTATCAATTGCATGACAATAAAGTCACTTTTCTGGATCTCTGCAAAATAAAGGATTGGTTATTAATGTTCTCTGAGGCTGTTTTAACTCTTCTGTTTCATAACTCAATGATTCCCTTTCCCTTATAAAAATTCCTCTGGCCTGATAATAACATTTTTTCAATGATTCACTGAGAATCACCATCAATCAAAAAATAAAACAAGCAAATATGCTCACTTAAGTTTTTTGCCAGTGTCATTAAGGATGATCAAAGAGAAAAGGAAAATCCTTCTCAGTCATTTAGTTCTCTGAATGCTATTTGCAGATCACTTAATGCTAATAAATTACATTGGACATGAGAATGTTAGTTTGTTTTTTCAGTAAAATGGACAAATGTTTAAAAAAAAGATTTGTCTAACAATTTATACAGGCAAAACATAGATGAAAATACTGATAGCTCAAATTTCTACCTGTGTTTTGTCATTGGATTGATTTAATATAACAGTGATAGGATTTAGAATTGGAATATATCTTAAGAATATGTCTAGTTCAACCCAGTTAATAAGTAAGACATATGGCTATCCATATCTATATGTAGCAATATAAACATAGAAACATGGATGTAGCTTGGCTATAGAGACAGATAAAGGTATAGACATAGTTACAGATATATAGAGACATGGATAGAAATAGACATAGATGTACAAATATAATGTGAGTAAACCTTCCCTCTGCCTTATCTTTCAGATCTTGTCAATTTCCAGTCTTTACCTCCAAATCCTATCTGACAACAGTTCCAGGTACTTTAACCACAAAGATACTCTCCAAATCAGGGCCTATAATATCTGTTGCCCAGACTGCTGAATGACATCCCAATTTCCTATCTTATCTTCCTCCATTCAAACTATTCCATCTCAATTCCTTCTTTTATTCAACTGCTAAATTTGGTTACTAAAGCACAAGTCTAATCATAGCCCTCTCTTCCTTAAGATACTTCAATAACTATTGCCTATATAATAAAATACAGAACACACTTTTAGGCATTTAATTTCCTCACAAACTGAATTCATTATATCTTTCCAGATTTATTTGCCATTAATTTACCTTCCCAACATCAGCTTCCAATATGCTTTACATTTGAGTAAAATTGGCCTATTTGTAATTCCCTGTATTTACCATTCTAAGACTGAACCCACATCCCTTTGTAGCAATTGTCTTCCCTGTGTAGATCACTCTCCTTTATCTCTTCCTTTATGCTATTGTAGTGCCCCTCAAGGCTCACTTCAATGGCCTCCTTCTACAAAAAGTGTTTCTTGAACCCTGAGACTATTAGTATGTAAATATATGTGTGTATATATGTATATATATACATACATATTGTATATATAGTTATATCTCAGATAGGTACTGTAGATGGACAAATAACTAAGTTCATCAAGCTATATGGCATTTGGAAAATTTGGGGTTCCAGTTGTTTCTAGTTACTAACTACCACAAGACACATTGTTTTATCAAACATTTCCTCACTGATGATATATAGCTAAAAATTACAGAAGTTCTTAATTGAAGAACAAAATCTAAAGGTCAATTAAGTGACATGTTGCAGGTAATAATAAGCTCCAGTGTGTTCATTCTCAAGGTAATTTATAGGAAACTGAGAGAAAAAAAATTCTTAAAGGATCTATACAAGCAGAAAAGAAGATGGGAATAACATAAGGGTTATAGTGAGAAGTCAAGGGATGTAAAATAAGAGTGCTTCTACAATAACCACCTGTTTTAAAAGATGAAAAAGGACACCTTCAGCAAATTGTCTGGAGTCTTCTATGGAGTATTAATGCCATGAAAAAGACAAGAGTTAAAGTTCATGGGAAGGGATAGTCATAGGAAAGTGGATAAAAAAGACACAAGTGAAATCAATTGGTGCCCTCAGGGAGTTTACATTCTGCTGGGAAAAAATGGCTATACAGATAAGTAAATGTAACATGTGCACACATGTACACACACACAGAGTAAATAAAAAGTAGTTTTGTAGGGCCAACACGAGCAATTGGAATGGACAGAAAAGGCTGTGTATAGGAGATAGCCATTGAGATAGATCTTCAATGGAACTAGGAATGTTCAAAGAGAGTAAAATATGAGAGAAAAGCCTTATAGGAAGTTTATACATAGCTATGTTAGCAAGTATTGGAGTGACAAATAGAAGAATTAGCAATTTACCCAGTTTAACTCAAATATAGAAAATGGGAGTAGGGAGAAATGGATAATAATTGTGGGACAGATTATGAAGGGCTTTAAATACCAATAAGTGGAAGAATGTATTTTATCTTATAAACTACACGTAGGCACTCAAATTTCTGATCAGAAATATTAGAGGCAATATGAGAGAAGGAAAAGATATGAGAGAAACTGGAGACAGTGACATCAATTAGAAGCTTTTTATAATAGTCAAGGAAGTGGAACCTACAACCTCAAAGCCACATGTAGCCTTCTAAATCCTGGGGTGTGTCCTTTTGACTGGGTCCAAATTTTACAGAACAAATCCTTTTATTTAGGAGGATTTGTTCTGTGAAGTTTGGACACAAGTCAAAGGCCTTTACTTAAGGATCTAGAGGGCCATATCTAGCCTCAAGGCCCCGAGTTCCCCATCCCTGGTAGGTGATAAAATATGAGGCTTATTTGACCATGTGATCAGAAAGAAGGGCACATTTATGAGAGATATTTTGAACATAAAAATGAAAAAAAAAACAGCTACTAATATTACATGGTGAGGCAGGAAGAGTGAAGAACATAAGCATTAATGAGAACACAGTAAATTATCTCATTCTAGTGTGTTCCTAACGATACTATATATTTATAAACATCATTAAACATAAAAATTTCTGAAAGAATAATAATTTATAGGTAACAAAGGACAATGAAAAGTATATTATGAGAATAAACAATTTATGGTATGAAGAATATGAAATAGCAGGTGTAATAGATTAAGAGGCAAAGGAACACGGTTTTAATTATGGTTCTAATCTTTAGTCTCGGTTTAACCTAAATAAGTCACTTCATATCTCTGTGCATATAGTGGAACTGAAGTTTCACTATATGCCAATGAAAGACTTAGTCTCAAAAGTCCCTCCTACGTGGGAATCTATCAACTTATATATGACTGCAAAAAGAAGTGAGTCAATGAAGTGGCAAGTTTGAGATATACCAAATAGGAAATAAAAATTTACATCATTTGTACTTATATTCCTCCCCCAATATATATTTTACTTCAAAGAGAGATTTCTAGAAAATTGGGAGAATGCTCTATGAATTATATACTGAAAGAATAATAAGAATTAATCAGCAGGAAAAGCTTGCTTAATTAATTAAAGAGAGTAGGATCTGTATCATTGGAGGGAATGACCACACAAATTAGTTCTGGAATAAAAATGGGATCTTGAGGAATGACCTACCTGGATTCTAATGGTGGCTTTGTCAGAACATTGCATGAACTTGGGCAATAATAATAGTAGTAGATAATACATATAGTACTTATAGATTTTAATCTCATTTGATCCTCACAATAAGAGGTATATGATATTATTACTCTCATTTAATAGATGGGAAAACTGAGGCAAACAGAGATTAAGTTGCTATCCCAGAATCACACAGCTAGTAAGAGTGGAAGACTGGATTTGAACACAGATCTTCCTCACTCCAAATCTCTCATTTCACTTCTCAAATTCACTTCTCAAATTTCAATTCTCAAATCACTCATTTCTATGGCTCACAATGATTTCTTTTTCTTCTCTAAAATGTGGGAAGGATGAATAAAAATGTTAATTTCCCAGCAAAAAAAAATCTAAATCTATTTAACTAACTATTAAGAAAATAAGCATTAAATTTGCATATGTATTTAATATGAACCTCCACAAACCCCAATTTTGAAACAGAGTCTGTTCTAAGAAAGAGACAAATGAAATTAGGGTGTATGTGCCCATGGTTTAATTTCTCTCAAGGTAGCTTGACATGCATTGCATGTAAGTTACAATGCAAAACTGCACACACACACACACACACACACACACAAACCCCAAGAGAGACCAGTTCAGAACTGTCTCCCATTGGCATTGAAGATGCAGGTTATATGCCCTTCAAAGAGTAGGTTTTCCCTAAGGATGTGAATTAACTCTGATTGGTCGACATATTGGCAGGTAGGCTATATTAAAATGAGGTCTTGATCCTTATCAAATTTAATCCTCATCAAAGAGACATCAATTTCCATATCACCTGTCTTAACTATAGTGAGGAATCAACATTTTCCCCAGACCTGTCTAGGCAACAAAGATCAGGAAGAATTTAGATTTAGATTACTTTCTTCTGAAGAAGTACTGAACTTTGGGGGCAGCTAAGTGGCACAGTGAGTAAAGCGCTGGCCCTGGAGTTGGGAGGACCCGAGTTCGGTTCCGGCATCAGACACTTAACAACCACACATACACACACACGCACAAAAAAAAAAAAAAAACAGTGAAACCTTGGGAAATTAACTAAACCCCAATTGCCCTCCAAAAGGAAAAAAAAAAAAAAAAGAAGTTAAAAAAATAAGAAGTACTCAACTTTGAAAGAAAGAGGAATGGGGAAGTTCTGAGTTTCCAAAATAATAATTACCAAGAAAAATCATTTTTCACAATATACACAAATACATGTGTGCAGTTGCATAGATACACATATGCAGATATATGTATAGCACCTGGGGCAATTCTCAATTCTTATGACAGGGTATGGGGCCTTTTGGAAATCCCCCTCCCTCCACCTGGAACTTTGCTTGAATTTTCCCACATGGTCAAGTTTCCACCATTGACCCATCCCAGTAATCCCCTCAACTGGCTTTTCCTTATGGCCTATGTCCAGTCTCCCAATTCTCTGTTACCTCTAACCTGACCCTTCTGGGTCCTTCTCTATTTCCTCCCAGTCACCACAGACTACTTGGACACTCCTAGATCCTTCCCACACTCTTTCGGTATATAAGGTCCATCTTGCTCCCCCATTAGGTTGCTCAGAGTCCTTACAAGTCTGACTGTTATTCAATATGGGGTGTCAATACAAGTGTCACAAATATGGATAATTTTTAGAATCACATCCTGACCAGTGTTCTAATAAACCTTATCTTTGACTGAAAGAAGGCTTGGGCTGAATTCATTTGAAGTAGGGCCTGCATGTCTCTATCTTGGGGTCCCAGCACCTCAAAACTTACAATGAATCCATTTTGCAAGATTACCCTGGGTTTAAGACATCCAATGGGTCTGTATCAAATGAAAACAATTGTTTATAACCTCTGCTATTGTGTTTATATATATTAGCCAAGCAGAGGAGAAACATAGTACAAAATTAATTAATACAAGAGCAAAGTAAGGAAAATAATGCAAAAAGATTTCTCTCATAAACCTAAGACCTATTCTTTCACAAATACATATACCATCAGTAGGAAGAGTGGGCACCTGTAAAAACATGTGTGACAGTGGAAAATGTATTGTCTTTTCTAATTCCAGGTTCTGTGTCCAGCTAGAGTACTCAGCTGTTTTCCTTATAGGAAGATGAGTGGGTTTCACCAGTGGTTTTATAGCTTAAGGCCTCATAAGATTTTCTAGTATAGACTTTTAGAAAGACATTTGCTTTAATACACTGAGCCAATAGACTAAAGGGGTGGAGAGAAGAGGTAGAAAACAAAATCTTTCAGGAACTTTATTTCATTAGATGATGTATGTTTCTACAAGTCCTGAACAGAACGGATATTTCCTCTTCCAGAAAAGGGAGTTTCCTCACTCTAGGTGATACACTTTGGGATACAAAGGCAGATCTTCTCTGCTTGTGATAACCAAAAAGAGTATCTCTTTTGGGAGCTTCTGATTCAGGTTTAAAAATTCTTTATTGCTTTTTGCTTAAATACAAAGTGTTAAACTGCATTAGGCATTTGTTTAAAAACAGATATGCCCCCAAATAGACTTCCAGGGCTATTGTGACTCCACATTTCATTTCCCAAATTTCTTTGGTCTCCCTTGCAAATAAAAGGGAGTAGGGGAAGGGAAGACACAGGAACAAAGGCTGAGCCCTGTGAAGAGTCATTTTGTTCCTCCTGCCTAGTTACATTCTTGCTTTTATTTTTTATACATATGTAGCAGCAAGCACCCCAGCATCCCCAGGGTGGATGCCAACACAAGTTCTTAGATCTGCTTTTCTAAATGAAAGCAACTCAAAATGGGTTAACAAGCTTACTTTAATCAATCAAACATATATCGTTTTCCTAGTTCAGGGGAAAAAGGTCAGCACCCTGAACTTCAGAGTATACAGACAGAAGTTACAAGACAGAGAAACAGATCAAGCAGACAGGCTTCCAAACTGTCCAACCATTACATCCATACCAAATCACAGTTACCAGGGAGGGAAGTACCAACATCTGGGTTTTCAAAGCTGGAGAGCTCTCAATGGTGGCCCAGAGTCTCATCTGGTCAAATCACACAAAACTTCTCAAAGATAGCCCCAAAGCAAAGCCTCACATCAGGGATAATATAGTCTTCTCCTGGGTCAGAGAATGTAACCACCCTCTTGACCCACTGCCCAATCACACAGCATCAAGGTGTAGGTGTTGCTGAAAACCAAGCCTCCTGCCACAGGCTCCATGTGACCACATTCAGCCTATTAAGGAACAGAATACATTTTCAAATCAAGGAAGGTTCTCTGAGTCTCTTAAGCCTATCAAAGGGCCTAGGGGCAGGGAAGATCTTTAAATTTGCACTTCCATTACAACTTAATAAGCTAGAATCCTTCCTTTCACATGTATATGTGGTTAGATAAAATCCTATCCTCTGTCTCCATGCTCAAAGAGGGGAATTTAATTAATATTCCAGGTTCTGCATTATTAAACCAGGTAATACCAGTTGTCTTGTGAGTTAGACTCCAAAAGAATTACATTTTTTTTATCATTAATGCAAAGTTCTCAGAGACTGTTATTTTACTTGATGGCTTATAACATTAAAGACATTGGAAGACCTTCAGTGCTTTTCTAAATTGCTTTTTGACAAAATGGTAATGTATTTGAATGGATTAAAATAAAAGGACAGGAACATTGCTGTGTATTGGGTAACTTTTGTTAATTTTTCTTTTTCCAATGCTTTATAATGAAAGGGATTGATTTGTAGAATATATTTTAAAAGCAATTTCACCCTTGTTTCTATAAAAACCTCATTTTGGCCTGGGAAGTTATTGACATTTCATCAGAGAAAATAGATTCAGAGTTGCTGCCTAGTGAAATCTTGCCTCGAAATAGTTCTATATCTTTCAGCAAAGACAATGTAATTGACCTTGGGTCAGTGGATAAAAAGCTGCCATTATGAATTGACAGAAACACTGGTTGTCTTCCAGGGTTTTAGTATTTGGCATCACTGAGTTCTTTCACATAGAGAGGGAACTAGCAAACAAAAACAACCACTGCTTAAGCATGACTTTTGTTGTTGTTGGAAATTGCATTGTTTGCATACATTATAGCAGATTCAGAAATCTTAACTCTATTGAGGAAAAATAAACAGAAATTAAATATTATGGCCTGTTATTCTCTCAGTTCATAATGGTAGCTTTTCATTTACTGTCCCAAAGTCAATGTTGCTTACATTTGTATCATCATTTAAGATTAGAAGGACTATTTTGACCATATTGGAACCATTTAAATTGCAACAATTAAAAATAAAGAAAAGAATAAATAGTCTTTCCAAATGATTTTGAATAAATCTTTAAGTGGTAGTAAAGTTTGATACCAAGTAATCCTTTAGCCCCAGAACAGTGTGAAAAATTATTATGACTCTAATCACTGTCATTATTATCATGTATTAAACAGCATGAACTCCTATTCAAATTATGCCATCCTCATCCTGTTTCCCATGTCTTTAGAAAGTTGTATTATAGAAACTCAATGCAAATACATATAGAGGAAAGTGAAAACAATGTCAGGAAACACGTGCACTAATAGCTCTGAATTTCATTCATTCTGCCTATTCACAAAATTTAAGACAACAATTTAATTGAGCACATATTAATTTGCACTGACTGTGTACACAAATCACTATTGTGTATCAATCATAAAGATTGAAAACAATTTTATTTTATTATTATTATTATTATTTTGCTTTTTGGAGGGCAATTGGGGTTAAGTAACTTACCCAAAGTCACGCCGCTAGGTGTGTGTGTGTGTGTGTGTGTGTGTGTGTGTGTGTGTGCATTAAGTGTCTGAGGCCAGATCTGAACTAAAGTCCTCCTGACTCTGGGGTTGTCACTCTACTCACTGTGAAAACAATTTTAAACAAATGAAATAGGACCTGCCCTCAAGTGGCATATCACATGAATGCAGGAAAGTAAATAAATATATAGTAATTTTAGGGAGAGAGGATACTAACAACTGGGAGAGGGTCAAGAATAGATTTTATTTATGAAGTCACCCCTGAACAGAGCCTTGAAAGAAGGCAAAAATTCTAAGAGTTATGTGGGAAAGGAAAGAATTCTCAATGAGGGACACAGTTTATAGGAAGTCATAGAGATCATACATGAAGTATGGAGTTCAGGAATAACTAGCAATTTAGATATTCCAGAATATATTTTGCAGAAAGGGTTGGGGGAAGGAATAATGTAAAATAAATACACACATGTTGGTTGTTGCCAAATTGTGGATGGCTTTAAGTAGCAAGTTTTTTTTTTCTTGCTTTTATTTTGGAGGGAAGAAGGCAGGGCAATTGGGGTTAAGTGACTTGCCCAATGTCACACAGCTAGTAAGTGTTAAGTGTCTGAGGCTGGATTTGAACTCCAGTCCTCCTGACTCCAGGGCTGGTGCTGTATTCACTGCGCCACCTAGCTGCCCCTAGTAGCAAATACTGATCACTGGTTTGGGGTGGGGGAGGTTTGGTCAAGTGAGTGAGTGATACAGTCAGGTTATTTGCCTCAGAAGATAATTTTGAGAAGCCTGCAGAAGATAGAATCTACTGAAAGCAGGGAAGCTGATTGAAAGGCTATTACAACAATCCAGGTAAGAGATGTGAGAAATGAATTTCATTGTTCTGCTTCCACAGCACTATGAGGGGGAAACATGGGGGCCTTCTGCTTTCCCTTACTAAATTTATGGTTAGGGCCCATCCTGTCTTAAACCGGAACTAGAGGCTGGGATGTGACAATCCCTCAAAACCTGGGAGTTCAAAGAAGGGCCAACCTTCTTTTTCATCTATGTATGCCTAATAATCTTCATGCATATTAACTTACACACCCATGCATACATTATCCCTCCATTTTTTGAACATGAGATCCATGTAGGGAGTAATGTGTAGTGGGTAAGTTAGAAAGATTGTAACCCGGAAGAGCTGAGACCAATCCCACCTGTAAAGGGAGGAACTGAGCAGTACTAACCCATAAAAAGCTCATTCTGTATTCTGTATGTATGTATGCATGCATCCCTATGGGATACCATGCATCTGCTCTGGAGCATGAATAAATGTATCCTTCACTCACTTAAGTGTAAGTTTCAAACCCCATTTCCCATTTCTTTTTTTTTTTTTAAATAATCAATTAATTGATTTTTAGTTTACAACATTCAGTTTCACAAGCTTTTCAGTTCCAAATTTTCTCCCCTCCCTCTCCTCCCCCATCTCTATCTTGGCTGCATGGAATCCAATATAGGTTCTGTAAATTCCTTCACATTAAACATTAGTTAAGTTATAAAGAAGGATTATAAACAATGGAATTAGCAACAAAAAAGGGACAAAACAAAACAAAAAAGAGAGAGAGCAAGTAGTTTGCTTCAACCTGCATTCTGGATGTGGATAGCCTTTTCCATCATGGGTCCTTTGGAGTTGTCTTATAACCCTCGCATTGCTGAGATGAGCCCAGTCTATCAAAGTTATGAAACACACAGATGCGATGTGTCTGCAATTGTGTACAATGTTCTCCTCGTTCTGCGCCTCCCATTCAACATCAATTTATAAGTCTCTCTCAGTTATTATGAAATCCATCTACTCCTCATTTCTTATAACATTCCATTTCATTCACATACCACAACTTGTTTAGTCATTCCCCAATTGATGGGCATTCCCTTGATTTTCAATTCTTTGCCACCACAAAAAGAGTCGCTATAAATATTTTTGTACATATGGGTCTTTTTCCCACTTACATGATCTCTTTGGGAAACAGCCCTAGAAGTGCTATTGCTGGGTCAAAGGGTATGCACATTTTTAGAGCCCTTTGGCCATAGCTAAACCCCATTTCTTACAGAGATAATAAAGTATTTTTCTCACTATAACCTTGGGAGATGGGAAGTATAAGTATTACATCACAACATTGGGGCTGAATGATCATGAGGTTCTTCCCTAGCCCACCTTTCTTTAATCACATGGGAACACGTAAACATATATACACCTACAATAACACATGTGAATGTTTTCTGACCATTTTATACTCTATATGATGGTTCTTTTAATTGACCCCTGAGCCAAAACTCTCTGTATACACTAAAAGGTTATGTCTTACCTCTTCTGGCTATTCTTTTTGTCCATCTTGAAGTATAAGGATAATTTTCAACTGCATCTTCCCAAAGGCTACAAGGCATGAGCTCATAGCTTCCTGGACCAGATTGTTTCTGGGATAATGTTGTCTCCTGCTTATCTCTTCTTTCTTTTAGTACAGTCTTATGAGATCTTGAAATACAGATGGGTTCTTCCCCTTTTTCTGGGCACTGGGGCAGAAGGGTATCAAGTACTAGCAGCAGAAGCACTGGCAGAGGTTGACTAGTGAAGAGAAAGAGTCATTAACAGAGATACTAAAGAAAATTGAAGAGGGAAAAAAGAAACATACTTGACATTTGTTGGTTGTATGCTGTCTAGGTGAAACAAAAAATAGCCAATGAGTAGCCATGTTGCAAAATTTCTCAACAAGGTTTTGGTACTACCCTTTCAAATGTTTATAATCATTCTAATTTTAGAGTTTCCTTTCTTTGGGTTCTTGCTGCTGGCGGGCTCGCGGTTGTGTGCAGGGCCAGGTCGGCATGGATTCCTCTTCATCTGTTCCGGTGCTGGGCTCCGTGGACACGCAACTGCAGCATTTCATCGAGGTGGAAACTCAGAAGCAGCGATTTCAGCAGTTGGTGCACCAAATAACTGAACTGTGCTGGGAAAAGTGTATGGACAAACCTGGGCCCAAATTGGACAGTCGAGCCGAAACCTGTTTCGTTAACTGTGTGGAGAGGTTTATTGACACAAGACAGTTCATCCTGAATCGATTGGAGCAGACATAGAAGTCCAGGCCAGCCTTCTTGGAAAGCTTGTCTGACTGATATCAGCACAACTCTCTGTTCCATTTTCAAAAGAACTTTATAGTTCAAGAAAAGAAGAACTGTGATGGGATGGTTGTTAAAGAAAAGGCTGTGGGGAGATTGACTTACATCTTTTATCCCAGCCTTTTTGGTTGTTCTGTCATCTGAATGAGCAGAGAACAGTTTTGTGAGTTTGGGGGGTTGTGTTTTATTTTGAAATGCTAGTTTTATGAAAATTTTGGACAGTTGAATGGAAGACCACTAGATACATTTAAACTGTACACCAGGGCTGTGTTCTTAATGTTCCATTGGCTTCTTTGTAGGTATTCAAACTGGGACCACATAGGTAGACTTCCTCATCTGTGCGTGTTAATTTTAAACCTGTGGGAGGGTGGGGTTGAGGTAATTGCATCTTCACATCTAGCAACAGGAGAAGAGAAGTCATTGGTACTGCAGTTTCAGGCCTCCTTTTCCATTTTGTGACTTATCAGAACTGGGCAGATCTCACTTCTAGTGCTATCCATCCTCATCCATCTTCCTCCTTTACTGTGACTTATTTTAAATACCTATATACAGTAGATCTTAGTAGACAATGCTGAGAGGCTTAAGAGGCCTTTGGATACAGAGAAATCTAGCTTAATTATCTAGTGAACATAACCTTTACCTCCCTCTTGGAAGTCTCAAAATGAGAATAATTTACCCTGAGTTTCAGGGTATTAAGTGACTGAAAGATGTGCCTGAATTAATTGTAAAGATTTAAATCAAGGGGCGACTAGGTGGCTCAGTGAGTAAAGCGTCGGCCTGGAGTCAGGAGGACCTGAGTTCGGTTCTGGCCTCAGACACTTAACACCCACACAAAAAACTAGCCGTGTAACCTTGGGCAGGTTACTTAACCCCAATTGCCCTCCAAAAGGCAAAAAAAAAAAAAAAGATTTAAACCAGCCACCACCCCAGCTAGCCATACTTTCAGGTAAAGGAGCATAGTTAATGTATTGATTCATTGTTCCATTTACTGCAAATCTTCTGATTACTGAAATAAAACCCTTTGCGTCAGGTTGAAAAGAAAAAGTTTCCTTTCCTTTGTGGTACTAAAACTGCCTTTTCCATATCTGATTCATGTTTGTAGTATGGGGGGGGGGGGGTACTGTTTTTTTGTGTGTTTTTTTTTTTAGCTTTTTTTACTTCATTCAACCCTTCCAGGAATTTTTTTTAATAGAGCCAAAAATAGAAATGTACTTTCAGAGTTTGAAGTGGGTGTGGAACTGAAACATGGGGAGCCTCATTCCTCCATACAAGAAGGAGGCAACATTGTATCAATTCACTCAGGACAACCACAAGGACCATTAAGGACAAGGGTTAAAGCAGTTAAGCTCATCAGGTCCTTTGGCCTCAGTTTCGCAGCACCTGTCTAACTGACTCACTACTGGGCTAATATGATTCTCATTTTCTACATGAGGGAACTGTGGCCCATTTAGATGCTTTACATACATTCACACAAATAGTGTCTGAGCTAAGATTCAAGGCCAGGTCTTTCAGCTTTTATTCCATTGCTCTTTCTGTTATGATACTTGACTTCTAAAAATATAAGTACTCCCAGAGCAGTATGGCCCTCTCTAGAGGATATGAAAGAATCAAGAAACTATCCTGAGGAAGTAGGGTGGGGGAAGTGTTCAATATATAAAACAAATAATTCTTCATATAAAATAGAAAAATACAGTTTTAGATAACTAGCCAAAAAACCTGGATTCAAGCCTTGTTTCTGAAACACATGAACTAGGCCATAGCCAAGTCATTTAACCTCTTAGTTCCCCAGGCAGCTCTCTAAGACATTAAACTATGGACAAGTTGCCAATATACGTTAGTAGAAGAAATCGTCCTGCTGGGAATTTACTACACTAATGAAATCACAGGTACAAACCAATAAAGTAAGAGAGCATAGAAAATCTATGAACAGTTCAATCTGAGAAGTATTAATTAACATACAATATTCTAGGCACTATGCCAGACACTTAAAAAATATTTTCAATTTTTTTTTCTTTTATTTTTTTGTTTAACAATAACAACCTCAGTCCAATCCTAAAATGTGTACTGAAAGGAATATTAATTTGGATGTGTATGTAAATCCTGGCATGCTTCCTAGAACATAAGCAACATTACTGTGTAGTCACACCTCATGTATCTAAGATGGACACTAATGTGGATGATAAAATAAGGATAGTACTTCAAGAAAATTCTAATTGCTTTTGAATGAGGACATATGTCTTATATTTGTCATTGACAAGCCAATATGTACCTGTCTTTTGTTCTCTCTATTATTTACATGGAAATTAATGGTAAAGCGTTAGTTATGTTTGAGTCTGTTGTAAGCAGCTTTGCTACTGTATCATGGATGGCATTTTTTCCCCATATGCTTATGAAACTTGTACTACATAGTCTAAGAGCAAGTATTATAATTTTAACTACATAGAATTTATGTATATATATGTACATATATATATATATATTGTTTTTCTATGTGTTTTCATTTTGCTTCCTTTGTGATATGAACAATTAATTAGAAGAATATGCTCTCATTATGCTTTTATCTAATTTTTTTAATTGCAATGTGCATAGCTAACATTTCAACTAAATGGCTTTCCATATTGTCTAGTATACTGTTATTGCTCAGCATTTATAATTATATAGAGAACTGAGACCCAAGGAAAGTAAATTTGTTGCCCAAGTTTACAGAATTTGACAGTGCCATCTTGTTTCATTGTAGCAGCAAGCACCTTAGCATACCCAGGGTAGCTGCCAACCCAAGTTCTTAGATCTGCTTTTCTAAAGGAAAGCAACTCAAAATGGGTTAACAATCTTGCTTTAATCAAACATATGTCATTTACCTAGTTCAGGGGGAAAAGTTCAGCACTCCAAACTTCAGAGAATACAAACAAATTACAAGCAGAGAAACAGATCATCAGACAGGCTTCCAGCTGTCTGATCATGACATCTATACCTATTCAGTTACCACAGAGGGAAGCACCAACATCTGGGTTTTCAAAGCCAGGGGGCTCAACGGCTACCCAGAGTCTTGTCTGGTCAAATCACATAACCCTTCTCAAAGTGAGCCCCAAAACAAAACCTCACATCAGGATATATATAGCCTTTTCCTGGCTCAGAGAATGTCACAACCCTCTTGACCCACTGCCCAATCAGAAAGCTATTTTCAAATCAAGGAAGGTTCTCAGAGTCACTGAAGCCTATCTAAGGGCCTAGGGGCAGGGAAGATCTTAGATTCCTATTCCCATAATAGCCATACCCAATTCTCACCCTATAACTCTCTATATTACCTAATAACCTTTGGGCATAAAAGACAAATTAATTTTTCCTTTTGTAGATTACCAATTGTATTCTGTATATTTATTTTACAAGCATAAACATGCAATATCTTTGGAATTTTGAAAATAACTAGTCTATGCATTAACAGAACTAAAAGATTAGTATCATTTATTAAAATGATGACATGTTTGAGAAAATATTAAAAGGTTTTGGTGGGCCTAGAATTTATAAATTGTAAAATTAGGAATCTAGCTTATTACTAAGGTCATTAAGCTATAGTATCTATGAAATAACTAGAAGGTGAGCAAATTTTTCTTTCTCTTTATCTAGTTACAAAAGTAATTGCAACATTTCTGTATCCCTTTTCATTCCTATGTCATTTCTATCTAACCCTGAAGCATAAATCTTGTAAATGTCAATGTTATCATTGGGTTTTTTATTTAAATTGGACTTTATTTAGGTGGATGCATAACTTTTTATGAAATCAGTGTAAATTTTATTTTACTACAATTCTAATTCTATATTAAATTTTATTTATTTCTAAGTCAACAAAAGTTTACCTTCTCTTCCTTTGACCTTCTTTCTGCCTCCTATTAAAACAGACAATTGAAGTCCTGTTACAAACATATATACCATCAAAACATTGACTTTCCAAAAAAAGTCTCAATTGCTCTCTGAACCGAAGACCTCTCCACTAGGAGGCTAGTAGATGTTTCATTATGTGTCCTTTGAAACTGTGGTTATAGTGAGGTGGAGCCAAGACAGCAGAGGAAAAGGTAGTGACTTGACTGAGCTCTCCCCAAAACTCCTCTGATTACCTTTAAATAATGCCATAAAACAATTCCTAGAGTGTCAGAACTGACAGAAGGACAGTAGAAAATAATTTTTCAGTCAAAGACAACTTGGAAGGTCAACAGGAAAGGTCTGTCACACCAGGGTGAGAGTAGAGTACAGTCAGCACAGGCTGCACCAGCACAGACCAGGTTTCAGCAAATCAGGAGTAGGCCTGGGGAGTCACTGAATCTGCAGTGCCAGTGGGTACTTCTGGAGTTCTCAGCCCACAGATGGTAAAAGGTCAAACAGTGATAAGAAGAAGATTACAGGGATCTCTTTGGTGGCACTAAAACAGGTATTCTGTTGCTTTGCCCATGCTCAGATCTGGTTTGCAATCCTGAGGTGCAGTCCTGGGTGGCAGTCCCATGGCAAGGAGGAGTACCAGCACACAAGAGCTTGTGGGTCACAAGAGAGTGAGGTACCTCATCTTAGTTCCAAGGCAGAAAAGAGTAATTGTGATGGCTCACAGATCAGAGTACAGGCCAGGAGAGTAGCAAACACCTATTCTTAGATCATACCATTTGGAAGAGCTGAAAACATTTTTTTTAATCTTTATTTTTTTTTTTTGATTTTTGGAGGGCAGTTGTGGTTAAGTGACTTGCCCAAGGTCACACAGCTAGTAAGTGTTAAGTGTCTGAGGCTGGATTTGAACTCAGGTCCTCCTGACTCCAGGGCTGGTGCTCTATTCACTGCACCACCTAGCCACCCCGAGCTGAAAATTTACATTTCCTGAGAAGTACTTCTGAAAACAGTTGTTCAAAACCTCTGAAACTTGGGAAAATGTGCCCTCCACACTGGAAGTAGGGCCCTACTTTAACAAAGAGTTCAAAGTCATGTATTAGGCTGAGATTATGAGCAAATAACAGGAAAGAAAAAACCAACTCTTGACTATAGACAGATACTATGGTGACAAGAAAGATCAAAATACAAACTTAGAAGAAGGTAACAAAGTGAAAGTTCCCATATCCAAAGCCTCCAAGAAAAATGTAAATTGTTCTCAGGCCATAGAAGAGCTTATAAAGGATTTTGAAAATCAACTAAGAGAGATCGAGGAAAAATTGGGAAGGGAAATGAGAATGATGCAAGAAAATCATGAGAAACTAGTCAACAGCTTGTTAAAGGGGAACCCCAAACATACTAAGGGAAATAACATCTTAAAAAGCAGATTAGACCAAATGGTAAAAGAGATACAAAAAAAACAATGAGGAGAAGAATGTCTTAAAAAACAGAATTGGCCAAATGGAAAAAGGATACAAAACCTCAATGAAGAAAGTAATTCCTTTAAAATTATAATTGAGCAAATGGAAGCTAATAACTTTATGAGAAATGATGAAACAATAAAAGTAAACAAAAAGAATTGGAAACTAGAAGCCATTGTGAATTATCTATTTGGAAAAACAACTTACCTGAAAAATAGACCCAGGAGAGATAATTAAAAAATTATTAGATTACCTGAAAGCCATGAAAAAGAAAGAAAGAATGTAGACATCACCTGTCACGAAATTATCAAGGCAAATTGTCCTGATATTCTAGAACCAGAGGGTAAAATTGAAATTGAAATCATCCATTGATTACTTCCAGAAAGTGATACCAGAGTGAAAATTCCCAGGCATATCATAGCCAATTCCAGAGCAGTTCAAGGAGAAAATATTGAAAGCAGCCAAAAAAGGAATAATTTGAATATCACAGAGGGCTTAGAATATGGTATTCCAGAGGGCAAAGGATCTAGGATTATAAACAAGAATCACCTACTAAGGAAAAGTGACTATAATCCTTCAGGGAAATAAATGGACATCCAACAAAATAGAGGACTTGCAAACATTTTTGGTGAAAAGATCACAGCAGAATAAAAAATTTAATTTTCAAATGAAAGGCTTAAGAGAAGCATAAAAAGAGTCAATTGAGAGCCAGGGGATATTATTGAGCCAAAGAGTAACACAATCAGACCTGCTCTCTAGGAATATCATTTTGGTACTTATGTAAAAGATGCTCTAAGTTATGGCCAAGGAGGCAATTGCACACATGCTGAGCTAAATTCTATTTCTCACCTTCCTTGGATAAGCAGGGTCAGTGATGGACAGAGGGCTGGACAGATTCTTAAAGTGAATTAATTTTCAGGATAGACAAGGAAGAGGTGAAAAGTGTGGAGGTCCTGTGAGTTCTTTGCATGCTCAGAGCACCTACACTTACAGCTCTAAAATCTTTCGACTGGAGGTTTTGGTGTTAGCAAAGAGCTTGTAAATAAGATAGATGTCCATCAACTGGGGAATGGCTTAATTAATTGTAGTATATTTAGGAGATGGGATATTACTAAGCCATAAGAAGCAATGAATCTGAAGGCTCCAGATAATCTTAGAGAACATATGTGAACTGACATAAAATGTAATAAAGCAGAAGCAAAAAAAATGTATGCATAAAGACTACAGTGATGAAAATGGAAAGAAAAGTAGAAACAAGAAAAAGGAAATTGAGCACTATGTAATTCTAAGCATAAAGTGCACCCTGAGGAAGACTGAGGAAGCTCTTTGTAGAACTGGAAGTTTTTGGGAATGGATCTGTGTTGAAACTCTTGATATCCTGGTTAGCTTTGCTGAACTGCCTTTTTTATCTATTTTATTCTTTGGTACAAGGGATTGCTCTCAAGGTTGAAGGGAGATATTTCGAAATGAATGTGACAAACAAGATATTGATCATTTTTTAAAATTAAAAAATAAAAGAAACTGTGGTTGTTCATTGCTTGAATCAGAGTGCCCAATTCCTTCAACATATTTTATATCTACAATATAGTTATTGTTGTACAAATTGTTCTACTTGTTTTTCCAGGTTTCTCTGAAATTCTCCCATTAATCATTTATTACAGGACAAAAATATTTCATTGATTTATATACAATAACATGTTCATTTATTCCCCAATTGATCACCCCCATAGTTTTCAATTCTTTATCTCTTCAAAAAGAGTTACCATAAGTATTTAGTACATTGTAATCCTTTTCTCCTTTCTTTGATCTCTTTGGGGATCTCTTTGATACTCTTTTCTAGTAGTAGAAAATCAGGTCAAAAATTATATACAGCTTAATAATTTTGATCTGAATTGCTTTCTAGAATGGCTGAATTGGTTAACAGCTCTACCCATTGTGTATTACTATACCTATTTATTTGTTTGTTTGTTTATTTATTTTGCGTTCTAGCCCCTCCAGCATTTATCATTATTATTTTTCCCCATCCAATGGGTGTGAGGTAGAGTGTTAGATCAGTTTTAATGTTTTAATGTGTACTTCTGTAATAATCAATGACAGCAAATATTTTTAAAATCCAAATTATTATTAGATTATATTACTTCCTCTGAGAAGCACATAATAATATAATTTGAACATTTATCAATTGAGGAATGGCTTTTATTCTTGTATGTTAGAATAAGTTACCTATATATCTTTGAAATGAGACCTTTCTCACAGACATTTGCTGTGGGTATTCTGTTCAATGATTAAGGTAACAAAACATCTATGACTGTCCATACTATATAACTCTTGTCTGTGTCCTTCCATAAGACCATGTCCTTTCACAACTTGAAATCTTTCTTGATTTATTTTGATATCACATGGTTAACAATAGAGTATGCAGACTATCCATCTGTTTTCTCTTACCCTCACCATAATGCTAGTCTGTCTTTTTTTTTACTCATATATTTCTTTGAAGATATCCTTTATACCACTTTGCCTGGGTAATAAGAAGACCTTTTTCTATGCCCTCAAGGGAGAGGATGTCTTTGATATTATCTGAGGTCCAGAAAAACTTTAATGCTGAAGTAATGAGAGGTGATGAAATATAGATAGGTTGATTATTGCTGTCTAAGACATAAAAGTGGGCCCATCAGCAAAACTTTACTTTGTTTTTACTATACATTTAGTGAATTTTCAATTTTGTATTTAAAATTTAGTAAATAGGCCTTAAGAAATCATGCCTTTCTCTCTCCTCCCCCATAAATCAAAAATATACATGAAAACTGAATTTAGCTCTTGGCATGTAAATGCAGAAACACATACACAATGTAATGAGTGAAATTATATTATGCTCCATGAAACTAACACAGTGTTAATTTAAATGCAGCAAGAAAACTTTAAAAAAAAAAGAAAAGTATTTACCTTATGCTGTATACTTTAGTTGCATTACTAGGATAGGAAAAAAATGCCCAAAGCAGACTAACAGATTGGCTAACATCTGTGAATTTTGGAGTTTCAATCAATATCTTAGTAGCTTAAGGTTACTGGGCATCTGGAAAATATTTTCTGCTACTTTCGGGGTATATCTCCTTACTATATTGGGGGTGAAATAAATATTTTTCACTATTTAAGTGAAATATGTCTAAAAAAATCACCCTTAACTTAGTTATAATTCCTTAAACATTTTACTATGTTTATAATGCTCTTAAAAGTAATGCTTTCAGTGTTGCGGACAGATCCCAATAATTTTGTGAGAGACTGATAAATGGAGAAAAAAATGGAAATATCTATGAACTATATAATTTATATTTTGTCTTTCCTTTAGGCCATTTCATTGCTTAAAAAAAAAGCATTTCTTTTAGATGGAAACAGGAAATGGGGATGGAGTTGAAACTTCTAACATTTTGTGTCTGGATTCAAGGAAAAGTGACATGACTAACTCTAATAGAATGCACCTCAAATATAGTGATATTTAGGGTGGGAAAAGTAATACAGTGAATATACACATTCCAGTCATTGATGCAACAATTTCCTTTATATTTTCCTATGAAAATTATGGTAATGTTTCCAATGAAATCCCTGAACCTTAAAGATGCTAAAGAAGTGATCAAATGAGGTAATATTTATAAATTTGCTTAACAAAATTCCTGGCAAAAAGTACTCTATAAAACTACATATTCCTTCTGTTCCCCCAAAGAAGTGGGCATGGTGAAATTGAGTAGGCCCAGTGGATTAACAAAGTATTTTAAGTTATTCTTAAATTCATAATGTAAGAAAGATATTTGGGAGGTGAGAGAATATTAAAAAGTCATTGTTATCTGTGGAAAATATGCTAGTAATGCAAGAGGGCCAAAAGATTGCTAAGTCAGACATTGACCAGGAAATTAAATGGAAACATTAAATAAAGAGTGCTATGGTAACCTCTGGGAGAAGCCACAAAGATAAAACCTGCTCTAAGAACCTCTGACAACCACATATTTCAGCTTTCATCTAGTGATTAGCCAGGGATGAAGGAATGCTACTCCTTAAGGAGTTAAAAGGATGATTGTCACCATTCATGTGATGAGCAAGATGATGGTGAGGCATGAGTTTCTCTCTCCACCTTTTAGAATTGTGAGACAAAATACCACTTACTATAAAGACTTTTAGGATACATTTATCTCAGTGATGACTATGAAGGGTGAAATATAAGAAGAGAAAGATGGAAGTTGGAAAATTGAAAGCAGCACAAATGACTCCACAGTCATTTATTATTTGTAATGCAGAAAGTTTTAATGCTGTAACATTTACTCTGAAGTTCCTTCAGTCAGCACCAAAAGCAAACTAACAGCTATTAACATCAGTAAATATACTCTAATCGAAATAAGAGGTAGCAATAATTTCAGGTTAGTTGAAATTGAGAAAGAATTCAAATTTTCTGGGATGAGGATAATTGTAAGTCATGCATAATTTTGATAGGATTAAATAATACCTGAACACTAGATAGGGGCTACTAAGCAACTGGGTCGGTGGGTAACTGTGATTTGAACATGTTCTGCTGATAGTGATCAAATTAGCAAATTGCTCAAGATTGGATATAGGAGCTGTTCATTCTAGATCATGGCAGGTGAATTAGAGCAGCTTGAGCTTGAAGTGACATTTACTAATTTGCAAGGATTAATCAATGAGTCAAAGAAACATTTACAAAGAGTCCAATAATCTACTACAAGACACTATTACTTAGCCTCTTCTCAAATGCTAGAGTAAAGTGGGTATATGTGCTTAACGAGTAGCATAACTTCCTTGAGTTGAGGTTCTTCTGTTTATTTGTCTAACATAATGTGTAATCAGGAGCTAGTCAAGCCAGTTCCATCAGAATTGGTGACTGATCATGTGTAGGTCACATCCATATTCTATTATAGTATAGAGTAGGAATAGTACTCAAAGCATTTTACAAATGCAGTAATTCAGAACAGAAAATCCTACATACCTATGAGTATAACAATGAGAAGTAAACCAAACTGGAACACATAGAGAGTGGCACAATATCTTCAGATGTAGTGTTTAAATCTAGGTATCATGGCTGTTTCTATCAAAGCCTACTTCCCAGGGTTGTTGTATGTATCCACTAAGGTATCATTTGGAAATCATTTTGAAAACCTTACAGAGCTTTATAAATAACATCATCATCATAAATCATTATTATTAACCCCCCCCCCCAAAGAGGACAATTCTGACCAGACTACTTCAATGGATAATTCTTATGTGAAAATAATTTTTTGAAATTTACCATTCCCTCTGCTTTGCTCTCTATATTTAATCAGTCACTAAATCTTGGTTTTTTTGGACACAAAATGCCAATCTCTATATATAACCTCATAAAATTATTGATATACATTAGAGCTGGAAGGGACTCAAAGGTCATGTAATCCAAACCCTTCATTTTACAGATGAGGATGAAGTGATCTTGTTAATGTTAGGTTGCAGTTAACATCATCACTGATACTATTATTATTACTTAATGATTATTATTACTATTTTTGTTATTATTAGTAGGAAATAGTCAAAGGCACAGAGATGACTTCATTTTGAATCTTGAATGTTACATCAATCATATTAACACATGGTACCACTTAATGTTTTTTCTGGTTCAGCTTTGTGTAAGTTTCTTAACTGTGAAAAAATAATTTTAGGGGTGGCCAGGTGTCTCAGTGAGTAAGAGCACCAGCCCCAGAGTCAGGATGACCTGGGATTGAATCTGGGCTCTGATACTTAGCACCATACCCAGAAATAACTGGCTGTGTAAACTTGAGCAAATTACTTGACTCCAATTGCTTTAAAAATAATAATATTTTTATTAATACCTTTAACAAAATTTACAGTCTACTTCAGTATTTTCAATTATCCAACAATGACACAATACCACAATCATACCTGAGAATAGGACTTTATTGGTAAAAATTAAGGTAGTCCATGTATTTATTTTTTAAATGAAAATTAAAAAAATATATCTACTAGGAAGTAAATATCACATTTACCCAAAAATAAGCTGAAGGGATTTTCAAAGAACTACAAAATAATAATTTTATAGTTCTTTGAAAATTATATGTGAAAAACATATGTACACATAACATGTAACACAGAAAATATATCTAACAATATAACACATATAAACATATACATATATAATATATATAGAAAACATTATGTAAGATAGATAGATAGATAAATAGATAGACAGATAGATATAGATTAGGTATGTATATATAATGTACTTAAACATGTACTTTTTGAGTAAAAATTGGGTTAAAAAATTTGATTTAACTTGCATATTATAACACTTTACATAGCCTTTGACCTTAGCCAGAAGATAGCACTAAGCTATAGTTATGTTGTTTATCAGAATAGAATATTAACTGAGAAGAAGAATTTTGAATGTGGACAAGCTATCATCCATATCAATGTGAAAATAAATAAAATCATCATCATCATTACATTATGAACTAGAAAATTATTATAGAGATTAGAAATTATAAGAGTTATAGTGAAAAATCTACTATAATTGTGGCTATTATTTTTTTTCTTTATTTACAGAGAGAACAAAAACACAAAATGAAGAAAGCATTCCTCTCACCTTTTGTAAAAGTTTTAGAACTGATAAATGCCTTAATTCCACAAAAAAGGGCAGAAAATCTCATATCATTATGTTAAATATTGCCCTCTAAACAGCATATAGTATGATTTTCATTTTTAATCCACTCTGCTATCTCCTTTAAAAGTAGAATTGACCAAATGGAAAAGTAGGTACAAAAGCTAACTGAAAAAAATAATTCCTTAAAAATGAGAATTGGGCCAATGGAAGTTAATGACTCTAGAGTGAGCAAGAATCAAACAAAATCAAAATGATGAAAAAAATAGAAGAAAATGTAAAATTCCTGTTTGTAAAAACAAATAACTTGGAAAATAAGTCTAGGAGAGATAATTTAAGAATTATTCGACTACCTGAAAGTCATGATTAAAAAAAATTAAAAAGCTCAGACAGCATCTTTGTGGAAACTGTCAAGGAAAACTGCCCTGATAGACAATAACCAGAGAGCAAAACAGCAATTGAAAGAATGTACAAATCATCCCCTTAAAAGACATACCCAAATGAAAACTTCAAGGTAGTAAATTCCAGAATTATCAGGACAAGGAGAAAATACATCAAGGATACAGAAAAAAAAATTCATATATCAAGGAGTCATAGTCAGGATTACACAGGATTTAACATCTTCTACATTAAAGTATCACAGGGCTTGGAATATAATATGCCAGAAGGCGAAGAACCTTGGATTATAGCCAAGAATCAACTACCAAGCAAAACTGAACATAATCTTTCAGGGTAAGAAATGTATATTCAATGAAACAGAGGACTTTCCTGATGAAAAGACCAGAGCTGAACAGAAAACTTGATCTTCAAATGTAAAACTCAATAGAAGTATCAAAAGGTAAACAGGACAGAGAAAAATTGTTAATTCAAGAAGTCTGTTTATATCCCTATAAGAGAAGAAGATACTTAAAACTTGAGAACTTTATCTCTATTAGGACAGTTAGAAAGAGTATACTTAAACAGAGGGTGTGGGTATTAGATGTCTTTGATGTGATGATATGAAAAAAAAAGTAAGGGTTAAAAAAATTGTACTGGGAGAAGAGGAAAGGGGAGGCAGAATAGGGAAAATTACATCAAGTGAAGAAATTCAAAAGACCGATTACAGGAGAGAGGAAAAAAAGGGAAGGAGTGGCCATTGTTTGAACCTTACTCTCACTGGATCTGGCATAAAGAAGGAATAACATATACACTTAGTTATATATAGAAATTTTTCTTACCCTATAAGGATGTAGGAGCAGAAAGGGAAGAGAAAACAGAGGGAGGCCAGGTTTGAGAAAAATAAAAGAGAAGTGGCCTAGCTGTACCAGATCTAAAACTATATTTATAAATTGGCAATCATCAGGACTATTTGGTGCTGATTGAGAAATAGTGGCGGATCGGCAGAATAGTTTAGGTACACAAGACACAATAGTTGACTATACTTATCTATTGTTTGATAAACTATAAGACTCCAGCTTCTGGGCTAAGAACTCACTATTTGACAAAAACTGCTGGGAAAACTGGAAAATAGTGTGGCAGAAACTAGTCATAGACCAACTTCTCAAACTCCCTACCCAGGTAAGGTCAAACTGGGTAGGTAATTTAGATATAAAGGATGATACCATACACAAATAAGGAGGACAAGGAATTAAGTTCTTTGGAGAAAGGAAGAGTTTATAACCAAACAAGAGACAGAGAACATTATGAAATGCAAAATGGATGATTTTGATTACATTAATTTAAAAAGGTTTTACATAAACAAAACCAATGTAATCAAGATTAGAAGGTAACCAGATAACCAATTTTTATAGCCAAGTGTTTCTTATAAAGGACTCATTTATAAAATAAATAGAGAACTGAGTCAAATTTATAAAAATACAAGTCATTCCCCAATGGATGAATGGTCAAAGGATAAGGACAGTTTTCAGATAAAGAAATTAAGGCTATCTATAAGCATATGAAGAAATGCTCTAAATCAGTTTTGATTAGAGAAATATAAATTAAAACAACTCTAAGTTACCATGTGACACCTATCAGATTTACTACGACTCTAGGGTGCTTGCTACTACAGGAACCAAAGAGGCCTTATCCAATAGGACTCAGATAATAACCTTAATAATAGTAGACTTTAAGAGCTCTTGGAGACATGACTTCTTTGTTAAGTTAGCTTAAGAGTTCTTTAGTTATGGGTTACACTTATAAGGATATTGTTTGAGTTCTGAGACCAATAGCCTTTTCCCCAAGACTTTAGTTATTTGGCTCCTGTGCAAATGCCCTTGATGATCAGGCTTTGGTTAAGGCCTTGAAGCCAGCTCTGGAGAGCATCATTTGTAATGTGACTGCATATGAAAGGAATTAACTGACTCTTCCTAAGACTCTCTGACACCTAGATAACAAAGCCTTATCAAATTAGCTATTCTGTGCTACTTCCAGGATACAACAGACTAAGGTAATGATTAGAAAACTTGAGTCTTTTTTGTCTCATTGCTCTATAAAAACCTTGTCCTAAGAATCAATAAATGGAGTTCATGGTTCTTCCTTGAACTACCCACATGGCCTGGTCATTTCTCATTCCCATCTCTGAATCATGCTTAGAGCTGGACACTGAGTAGCCCATGACACTATATCAGATTACCTGCTGTCTTGGAGAGGGACGTGGGAAAGGAAGGAAAGAGAAAAATTTGGAGCTCAAAATCTTCAAAAGATGAGTGTTGAAAACTATTTTTACATGTAATTGGAAAAAAATACTATTAAGTAAAAACAAAAAAGTTGAGTCACTTATGGGTAAAAAATGAAGCAAAATGTATTACTTCATTCTCCATAAGCTACATAAACACTATCCTTAACTTAAACAAATACATTTTGACTGGTGAAAATTATAAACTAACATATTAACCAAACCATTTTAAGTTGTAATTAATGGCACTTACCTGACCTGACAATGCTTTCTTCAAAAGTATTAGGAAAATGTAGCAATAACAATTTTAAAGGTAAGGCTCCAAAAGCAACTTATTGAGCATATGACTTACGGAGATACCTGAGGAACCATATATAGTATTATGATACAATATCATATGTGTGCATGTATGTATCATGTGTTATTCAGTGCTATATTGTACTGTATTTTTGAGATGCCTGTTAGGGAAAGCTAGTTCAGTTGTGAAAGAATTCACTTAGATTATTTTCTCCAACCAAGGGGAGCTTTATTGACACAAAATCAGCAGGCTGACTGTGGAAGAAGGACTGGCTATATTCAGAGGGACAGGGGCTTGTTTTTCTAAGGACAGAATAAGTGAGACAAAGGAAAATTTATGACTCAAGATGAGGGAGACAGGGAATTTTGTGGTCCAGGGTGAGGAGGAAGTTTTATGGTACCCCAAGATAAGGGGAAGAGAATTTAGGATACCCTCTGCCTCAGGAGGGGCCTCATGGGGTACTGAAAAAGCAGCCCTTAATATTAACCCTTAGGTCATCTTTGTATCCACATTGGTATCATACTATGCCATTATGTACTGATAGATATAAATGTACATGTTATAGATATGTGTATATACATTTAATAATCTAAAATAATTTCTGAAGTTTAGTATTTGAGATATTTCTTATTGCATCTAAAATTGCAACCTATACAGAGGAAATGCTTGGCACAGTTCTGCAAAAATTCTTCCTTGTGTTTTCTTTGGACCTTTAATGGAAGGTGAAACTAGATTATAATTCAGATATTCAAAATTCTTTCTTGCATTATTTACTTTTAAGTCTATGTTTATCCTCCATAATGAATTTCCTCTAGCTGTCTTAATGATCCTTTAGCAAACAACTGTTCTTTTCACTTCAAAGAGTGGGAACACAAAAACTTTGAATTAATAGCTAAAAATCAAAAAACAAAAAACCCAAACTTTTCTCCCTTCAGTTCAGATTCAAAAGTTTGCATCTTCAATTCATTGCCCTTAGCTATTGTGTCTATCTCTTGAAATTCAGGTCTGTGTGGGCCTGGAGCCAAGGCAATAGCAGCTGTTGAAACTATTTCCTTGTCCAGCTGGGAGCAAATTGAAAATGTTACTGTTTAAGTACTGTTCATGAATTCATTTGCATCCTAAGATTTTGAGAGAAACTGATCTTCAAGGAAAGGCAAAAATTATAGACTCTTTTTGTTTGTGAAAATAAATACTGAATTATGTTTTTTGGGAGGGATTTTTCTGTGAACATAAGATATATCTAGCCCCAAAATGTGTTCTATCCTGTTTAATGACTAATGTTATAAAGCTAAAAAAAATTAAATAGATTGATAAAAGGAAAATTTATTTCATTTACATTAAAAGTACATAATTGAACCAATAGTGAGGTTGGAAAAATTCTCCTAGAATGAATAACAAACCTGAATTACAGAAGTTTTAATTGAAATACATTTTGCTTTCAAGCACATGTAACTGACATTAGATGTCTATGCAAAAGCCTCCAAACAACTTAGTGCTTAGAAAAAATAGTATGGTGTGTTCAGAGATGAACAAAACCAAAACATTCCTAGCCCACCCCCCTCCAAAAATGGAAAGTGCAGCTTGATTAGTGGAAACAAAGGAATTTTTTTTAAATTTGTAAACCTTCTAGAGTTAGGGGCAATATGAATCCCTCTAGGTTTTTGTTTGTTCCTTGATTTACCAATGATAGAAACTAATTATTGGGCCAGGGGCAGGATTTAAACACCAGGGAAAGGTTGTAAAAAGAAATCATAGCAATGATTTCCTCAGCATTTATGTGAATACCCTTAATAGAACACTCTGGACTACACTGGAGACCTGTCCTCAGCATGATCTCCAAATAGTGTTACAATTTGCAGACCTCTCTCTGGACTTGCCTACACTCTGAATTATGTCCATGTGTTACAGTAGAAACTTCTTTGTTTGGGTTGGGGTCCTCTCTTGTTTGTCTTCTTTCAGTGGATATAGAGAATTTCAACGTCTCACAGGAAAGAAAACACAAACTGGAGCCCCCACCACCTGGCACATGGCCTATAAATTCATGAGCTCCTGTGAGTTCCAGGTGGGAGCACCAAGGCCTCCCCCCCCAAAAAAAAAAAAAAAGCTCACAGTCCTAACTCCAATTCAGTCAGGGAAGATTAGGGTTTAAGTTAGCTCCCATGGAAATATGCTCATTTATACATACACTCATTTGCAGCTTAGCAAACAATCAAAAAGCCTTCCCTTTCTCCCCTAGTAAACAGATAAAAAAGAGCCTTAGACTGCACGTTTTCAGAGTGAGGAGGGAGTGTCTTTCCCTTAGTGTCTTTCCCTTTCACGTGCCAGGAAGGAGGTATTCCCAGCATCCTCATGTATATGCCACAGGTAAAATACTGTCCATAAACAAAGGGAGGGCCACAAGTGGGAAAGTACTCTTCTTAGACATACATTTCCATAAATTTATAACAAGGAGTTCACTCAAACTTTTGAAGATCTTCTGCTGTTTATCTCTTTATCAGTCCTACAAAAGGTCTACACATGAGTTTTTCTCACTCTGGCTTCATGGCAAGTTAATTTTATTTTTCAAATCTTAAAAAAAAATCTTAAATATATCTTGTATTAATTAAATACTTTGAAGTTCACAAAATAAGTTCACATATATTTTCTCATTTAATCCTCACAAATTCCCAGTGAAGTAGGCAGGGCAGATATCCCATTTGAAACTGGAGAAAATGTCCACCATTTATTATTATTATTATTATTATTGCTTCACTCTGGTACTTATTGGGAAAGCTTCTGATATACCTTCATTGCTTTTTTTTTCTCTTTTAATAATTTTTTTCCCAATTTTTCCATTCATTGTTTTTGACTTACAAATTTTCTCCTTCCCTGGCCCTTCATTGAGAAGGCAAATAATTTGATTTGGGTTATAAATATGCAGTCACACAAAACATATCTCCATATTCCTGTGCAAAGGAACAAAGACAAAAAATGAAAAATGAAGAAACTTTGTTATTTTTTTTAAGTATGCTTTTACCTGCATTCAGAGTCCATCAGTTCTTTCTCTGGAGGTGGAAAGCATTTTTAATTATTTAAATTAATTAAGCATTTAAAAGTCCTTTCAGAATTGTCTTCTCATTATTCTGAGAATAGCTAAGTTGTTCATGCCTGATCATCATACAATACTGTTGTTACTGTGTAAAATGTTCTTCTGGTTCTATTCACTTTACTTTGCATCAGTTCATGTAAATCTTTACAAGTTTTTCTAAAAGCATCCTGCTCTTCACTTCTTTTTTTTCCTTTTTTTTAAATTTTATTTTTAAATTAATCTTTTTTTTTATTTTTAGTTTTCAACATTCAGTTCCACAAGATATTGAGTAACAAATTTTCTCCTCTTCTTTCCCCACTCCCACCCCAACATAGCCAACCTACTGAATACCCCTTCACCCAATCTATTCTCTCTTATATCCTCCTCCATACCCCCCCCAACTTTCCATAAGGGCAACTTGGATTTCTATACCCCAGTGCCTGTATATATAATTTCCCAGTTCCATGTAAAAAAACAATGTTTTAACATTTCTTTTTAAAACTTGGATTTCCAGGTTCTTTCCATTCTTCCCTCCTCAACACTGGGAAGATAAGCAATTCAATAAAGGCTGCACATGTGTAGTTAGACAAAACATTTCAATATTAGATATATTGTGAAAGACTAACCATATTTCCTTCCATCATATCCCCCCCCACTTATTCTATTTTCTACTTTAACCCTGTCCCTTTTCAAAAGGGTTTGCTTCCAACTATCCTCTCCCAAATTCTGTCCTCCCTTCAATCATCCCGCCTCTTATCCCCTTTCCCCCTAATTTCCTGTAAGGTAAGATACCCAAATGAATGTGTATGTTATTCCATCCTTAAGCCAAATTCAATGAGAGTAAAGGTTGGCCCATTCCCTTTCACATTCCTGCTCTTCCACTCCATTGTAACAGTTTCTCTTGCCTCTTTTATATGAAATAATTTACCTTCTTCTATCTTTCCCTTGTTCCTCCCATTACATTGCTCTCTCACCTCTTAATTTTATTTTTTAGATATCATCCCTTCCTATTCAACTGATTCTTTGCCCTCTATGTATACATGTACATACATATATACACACTCACATATGTATTTATACACACACCCTTCTATATGTACATATATGTATGTATACATATATAAACATATATATTCCATTCAACTGTCCTCATACTGAGAAAAGTCTCATGAGTTACAATTTTCATTTTTCCATGTAGGAATGTAAATAGTTCAACTTCATATTTTTAAATTAAATTTTATATTTATTTTTAGTTTACATCATTCATTTCCACAAGATTTTGAGTTACAAACATTCTCCCTGTTTCTCCCCAACCCACCACCCCAAAACAGTGATACCAATGTATACCCACTACCCCATCTGCTCTCTCCTATATCTTCCTCCATTCTCCCTCTGACTTTCCAGTAGGGCAAGATGGATCTCTATGCTCCAGTGCCTCTATATATTATTTCCCAGTGGCAGGTAAAAAAATTATATATATTAAAATTTGATTTAAAAACTTTGAATTCTGGATTCTTTCCCTTCCTCCATCATCATCCACCCTTGCTGGGAAGATAAGCAATTCAATATAGATTGTGCATGTGTACCTATGCAAAACATTTCCATAGTGGATATATTGTGAAAGACTGACTGTATTTCTGTCCATACTATCCTGTCCCTCCCCCCACTTGTTCTATTCTCTACTTTGACCCTGTCCCTTTTCAAAAGTATGTGCTTCCAACACCCCTTTCCCCCCAACTGCCCTCCCCTCCATCTTCTCCCCTATTCTCTTTAGGATGATATACCCTATTTAGTGTGTATGTTATTCCCTCCCTAAGCCAAATTCAATGAACGTAAGGTTGATTCATTCCCTTTTGCCTTCCTGTTCTTCCCCTCCCTTGTAACAATTTTCCCTTGCCTCTTCTCTATGAGATAATTTGTCCCATTCTGTCTTATCCCATCTCTTCTCACTTTATTCCTCTCTCACCTCTCAATTATACTTTTTAATTATCATCCCTTCCTACTCAATTGGTCATGTGCCCTCTGTCTATGTATACCTGTACATATATATACACACTCACATATATATTCATATGCCCATATAACCTCCTATATAGTCATATATATGTATGTAGACACACATATACATTTATATTCCCTTCAGCTATTCTCATACTGAGAAAAGTTTCATAAGTTACAATTATAATTTTTCTATGTAGGAATGTAAATAGTTCAACTTTGATAAGTTCCTTAAGATTTCTTTTCCCTATTTACCTTCGCATGTTTCTCTTGCTTCTTGCATCTCAATATCAAATTTTCTATTCAGCTCTGTTTCTTTTTATCAAAAATGCTTGAAAGTCCTCTAGTCCATTGAATGACCATATTTTCCCCTGAAACATGATACTCAGTTTTCCGGTAGGTGATTCTTGCTTTTAATCCCAGTTCCTTTGACCTCCAGAATATCGTATTCTAAACCCTTTGATCCCTCAGTGTAGAAGCTGCCAGATCCTGTGTTATCCTGATTGTGTTTCCACAATATTAAAATTGTTTCTTCCTGGCTGCTTGTAATATTTTCTCCTTGATCTGGAAACTCCTGAACCTGGCTGTAAAATTAGAAGTTTTCTTTTTGGGGATCTTTTTAAAGAGGCAATTGGTGGATTCTTTCCACCTCTATTTTGCCCTCTGGTTCTAAAACATCAGGGCAATTTTCCTTGAGAATTTCTTGAAGGATGATTTCTAGGTTATTTTTTTGATCATGGCTTTCAGGTAGTCCAGTAATTTTTAAATTGTCTCTCCTGGATCAATTTTTCACGTCACTGGTTTATCCAATGAGATATTTCACATTGCCTTGGATTTTTTTTCCCGTTTGTTTGGATCTGTTTAATAGTATCTTGATTTCTCATAAAGTCACTAGCTTCCATTTGCTCCAATCTAATTCTGAAGGAATGATTCCCTTCAGTGAGCTTTTGAGATTCTATTTCCATCTGGCCAATTTAGCTTTTTAAGGCATTCTTATCCTCATTTACTTTTTGAGCATCTTTTGCCATTTGAGCTAGTCTGTTTTTAATGTGTTATTTTCTTCAGTCAGGTTGTTGACCTTCTTTTCATGATTTTCTTGCATCATTCTCATTTCTCTTCCCAATTTTTCCTCCACTTCTCTCATTTGGTTTTCAAAACCCTTCTTAAGGTCATGTATGGCCTGTAACCAGTTCATATTTTTGTTGGAAGCTTTTGATGCAGGAGTTCTGACTTCATTGTCTTCCTACTGTTCCATGCTTTGATCCTTTTTGTCCCCAAAATAGGAGTGTGATGTTGGATTGCTCTGCTTGCTTTACTTCCTTTGCTTGTTCATGTTGCCTCTCAAGTACTTGACTTTTGAGCTTTTTGCCACAGTAGAACTTTGCTTCCAGAGAGGGGAGCTTTGTCTCAAAATTGCTGGGGTTTTCTCAGCTGCTGGAGCTATTAGTTGGCTGCCCTCTCTGAAGCCTCCACATCTTCTGGCACACTGATCACGCACCCCAGGACCTCCACCCTAGAGAGCAATCCATATCCAAGCAGGTTAAAGCAAGCACGATTACCTGTCAGACTGGTCATTTGGTCCCCCTACAATCTGCAGGCAAGGAGCTCTGAAGCAGCCATGTGGCCTTGGCTGCATGTCTGTAGCACCTCAGCCACTTTTCCCTCTAGGCGCAGAGGCCAGACCGCACTCCTGGACGCCCTGTTCCCAAAGTCCACTGACCTCTCACTTTGTCTTTGGCTTTTATGGACTGATAATTCTGGCAACTGCCACAGCTGCTGGTGATCCACTCTCCAGAATGTCCCTCCAGCCGGGGTTGGTCAGGCCACCCTGAAGCTAAAACCTTGGCTCATGCGGGGCTGAGCTTAGCTCCCAGAGTGCTGGGTTGGCCCCTTCCTTCTGGCTTGCCAGGCTGTCTTCAGTGGGAGGTTAGTTTCTCTCTGTCACTTTGTGAGTTCTGTAGCTCTAAAGTTTGTTTAGAGTCATTTTTTTACATGTTTTGGAGATGGTGGAAGCAGGAGCTGTGCATAAGTCCTGTTTCTACTCTGCCATCTAATAGCTCAACTTTAATAAGTTCCTTATGATTTCTTTTTTCTGTTTACTTTCTCATTCTTCTCTTGCTTCTTGTATTTGAAAGTCACATTTACTGTTCAGTTCTGGTTTTTTCATCAAGAGTACTTAAAAGTCCTCTATTTCATTGAATGACCATATTTTTCCCTGAAGCATTATACTCAGTTTTGCTTGGTAGGTGATTCTTAATTTTAATGCTAGCTCTCTTGACCTCCTGAATGTCAAATTCTAAGCCCTTTGATCCCTTAGGGTAGAAGCTGCTAGATCTTGTGTTATCCTGATTGTGTTTCCACAATACTCAAATTGTTTCCTCCTGACAGCTTATACCATTTGCTCCTTGACCTGGGAACTGGAATTTACCTATGATATTCATAGGAGTTTTCTTTCTGGGATCTTTTTCAAGAGGTGATTGGTGAATTCTTTCAAATTTCTATTTTGCCTTCTGGTTCTAGAATATCAGGAAAATTTTCCCTGAGAAATTCTTGAAGGATGATTTCTAGGCTCTTTTTTTTAATCATTGTTTTCAAGTAGTCCAAAAATTTTTAAATTATTTCTCTTGGATCTATTTTCCACATCAGTGGTTTTTCCAATGAGATATTTCACATTGCCTTCTATTTTTTTCATTTGTTTGGATCTGTTTTATAGTATCTTGATTCCTTATAAAGTCATTAGCTTCCATTTGCTCCATTGTAATTTTGAAGGAATTATTGTCGTCAGTGAGTTTTTGAAACTCTTTTCCCATCTGGCCAAATTTGCTTTTTAAAGCATTCTTCTCCTCACTTGCTTTTTGGGCATCCTTTTACATTTGAGTTAGTCTATTTCTTAAGGTATTATTTTCTTCAGTATTTTTAGAGTCTCTTTTAGCAGGCTGTTGACTCACTTTTCATGATTTTCTTGAATCATTCTCATTTCTTTTCACAATTTCTCCTCCACTTCTCTTGATTTTCAAAATCCTACTTGAATTCCTCCATGACATGTAACCAATTCATATTTTTCTTGGAAGCTTTTGATGCAGGAATTTTCACTTTATTGCCTTTTCCTGCTTCCCTATTTTGATCCTTTCAGTCCCCCCCAAAAATTTCTATGGTCTGATTGTGTTTCCTCTGCTTGCTCACCTTGCTAGCCAGTTGCTTGACTTTTGAGCTCTCTGCCCCACTAGAACTCTGCTTCTATAGTGGAGAGAGCTTTGTCCCAAATTGCTGGTGTTTTGGCAGTTGCCAGAGCTATGAGGAGGGTACCCTCTCTACAGCCACCACAACCTCTGGCACACTGGAATTTCTGACCTCAAGACCACTGCCGAAGACTGCAACCCAAATCCAAGCAGGTCAAAGCAAAAGTGATTACCCTCTGAATGGTCGCTTGGTCCTCCTAAGATCTGCAGACCAGGGGCTCTGTAGGCAGCCACACAGCAGCAACCTCAACAGCAGGTACTGGACCATTTGCTTCTGTCACCCAATTCCAACAGAGTTCCCTACTGAGCTTTTATTTTCTCTTTGGTGTTTATGGGTTGAGAAGTCTGGAAACCAATACAATTGCTGTTGATTCACTCTCCTGAAATCTGCTCTGGCCAGTCTGGCCAGTCTGGGCTGCTGGTCAGGGCACCCTGGATCTGGGCCTATGTGGCTCCCACAGGACCACTTAGCCCCCAGTCCTGTGTGATAGGCCCTTCCTATTGGCCTGCCAAGCTGCCTTCAGTGGGAGATTTGTTTAAATATCCTTAAGTATTTAAATTTTTAAAAATCTAATCTCTGTAGCATATTTTTAGTTCAGGAACACAACAGTACTGACTGCAATGTCTTTTTTAAATTACCTTACTCCTTTTTCTTAATTATTTTGATATTTTAATGGATCCATGATCTGATCAATGTGGGGACTATCTCTCTCTTCTAACTATAACCATCTATGTATCCTCGTCTTGTTTAACTTTTGTCTATAGGCTCCCACCTTTCCCCCAGAAAGTGATCATTCAGTGTATTTAGGACCTTCTTCAATGTCTCATGATTTTATGATAGGCAATATCATATTATGATACACATGAATTGTGTACCAGTTATCCTTCTTTAATACTACATAACTAGTCCACCTCCTTTTCAATTATTCATCTCATTATATCAATCAAACAACTAATAAACAAAAGCAATATTAAGTGTCTACTATGTTCTAGGAAATATGTTAAGTGTTAGCGATAAAAATTAGGCAAAAGAAAATCCATTGCCTGCAAGGAGACTACAGTCCTTATTGGGGAAACAGCATATAAATAAATATATACAAAGCAAACTATATAGAAGAGAGGACATAATTAATAGAGGGAAGGCACCAGAATTAGGAGGAGTTAAAAAGTTTCTGAGCAATATATGGGATTTTAGTTAGGTCTTAAAATAAGGCAAGGAATACAGTAGGCATAACTGAGAAGGTAGAGTGTTCTAGGCATGGGGGACACCAAGAGAAAATGCCAGGAGACCAGAGACAGAATATCTGATTCATGGAACAATAGACAGTGTAGTGTAATTGAATGAAATAGTATGTGTTGGGGTATAAAGTGTAAGAAGTTGTTTTTCAGTTTTTCAATCATGTCTAACTCTTAGTGACCCCATTCCTGATCCCAATCAGGAATCTTCCTGATTTCAGTCATTGGTACTCTTTCCACGGGGCCATCTAGCTACTCTTGGTGTAAGAAGGTGTAAGAAGACTGAAAATGTAAGAGGGGACAAGGTTATGGAGGTCTTTAAATGCTAAATAGAGCATTTTGTATTTGTTCTGGGAAGCAATAGGAAGCCACTGGAACTTACTGAGTAGGGGCTGTGTGTTACATGATTAGATTTGGACTTTAGGAAAATCACTTCTGTGACTGAATGAAAGATAAATCGGAGTGAGGAAAAACTTGAGGCAGGCAGATCCACCAGCAAAGTGTTGCAATAATCCAAGCATGAGATGATTAGGGCCTGCACTAGAGTTGTGGCAGTGTCAGAAAAGAGAAATGGGAATGTTTGAGAGATTTTGCCAGGTGAAATTGACAGGACTCGAAAGCATATTGTATGTGTGAGTGATATATCCAGTTTGAAATATCTGAAAGACTTGATGGAAATACAAGATTGAAGGTCAGCAGAGATTTGGGGGCCAGTTAGGTATATTTGAGCGCAGAGATGGTAATTAAATCCATGGGAGATGGTTATATCTTTATGCCATTTTTGCTATGCAGTTCCTAGTTTATAATGTACTACAACTTATGAGTGCCCACCATATGTGTTTCCCTGGTCTTTTGTCCCACAGCTTAATAATTTGTAAATTGTAATATTCACAGTCACATAGCATATTGAGAAAAAGAAATATTGGTGTGAAAAAAATGGGATTTTTTTTTTGTCAAAGAAAATATCTGGTAGTATTTAAAAAACATTGCAATTTTCCAACTGCAATCCAACCCATTATTTTTCTCCTATTCAATTCTGAATTTAATTTATCCTTCTGCATATAACATATTACCATTTCTGTATTCTTAGTATCATCCCACTGAAAATCTGTCTTTCAAAGGCCCATGTCAAAAGCTATGCTGTCTTTTGTAAATTTAATTTAAAAAAATACATATACAATCTAAAAAATAATACATATATGATCAGACCATCGCACAAGATGTTTATATTTAAAGCACTAGAATAGAATCCAGACTCAGTTTCCTATGCTGCAACTTCTTATTAGTCAGAAGATATGATGTGCCTTTCTTTAGGGTTTCATACGTTTACTTCCCAGTATTATAAAAAGAATGTGAGACATGAAGTTAGGAGGATCTGGGTTCAAATGAGAATTCAGACAATTATTTCCTGGCAAATCACTTTCCTTTTTTTTAGACTTATTTTCCTCATTTTCAAAGTGGGGATAATAATATCTGTGGGACTTGGAGTGGTATTGTAGAGATAACCAAATAAAGTGATTCATGTACATGGTTCATAAATTCCAAAGCTCTATAAATGTCAGGCATTATTATTATTATTATTACTATTATTTAAGATGGAGAAGCTATTTGTAGTTACTCTTACCAACAGAGCAGCCTACGGACTGCTCATGCAATTGTAAAACAGTCTAAACCATAAGCATTGTGTAGCTACTTAATTTTTCCTCCCTAGATTATTAAGCCAAAACCTTGTTTGTTTTTGTTATTGTTCAGGCATTTCTGTTTCTACATTTTGGCAAAGATACTGGAATGCTTTGCCATTTCCTTCTCCACTGTATCTTTATTTTACAGATGAGGAACTGAGGCAAATAAGGGTAAAGTGACTTGACTAGGGACACACAGCTAAGTCATATTTGATCTCAGATCTTCCTGATAACAGGCCAGTGTTCTATCTACTGCGTCACCTAGCTTCTGTTTGTGCAACTTAATTAGGAAGTTCTACAGAGCTTGACACAAAATGTCAACAGTGCAGTGTTCGTCCAAAAAATCAGAAAACTTCACAATCTCTAAGGACTTTTCTTTCATTTGAGCCTTGTAGGAAAGTTGCAAACATTGTGAGTATAAAACTGTTTTATGACTTGAAATTATTAACCAAAGTATTTTTTAGCATATTCATTTTTTTTTTTTTGGAGACAATCAGATTTGGCTTCAAGCAATCAACTTGCTCAGGGTCACACAGCTAGTAAGTGTCTGATTACTGATTTGAACTCAGGTCCTTCTGACTTCAGGGAAGGTGCTTTATCTACTGTGCCACTTAACTACCCCAATATATTCATTTCTGCTATTGCATCTTTCAAGGTATCTTACATGATCCTAATATACATGAGAAATACTTTGTTGGAGAGTATTTAAAGTGGCATTTTACTCAAGTGGACATAATTTTTACATTACAATAAAAATAACACAGCAGGATCTTCTATTCTCTCCACATTTTAGTCACTTGTATAACTATAAAACTTGTCAGGTATAGTTTCATTTGAAAAGTCTGACTTGTTTTCCCCAATTACCTTTATTAAGGCTTCACTCACATAGATTGTGGAGACCAGGGAAAGTAGGAATATGGTGTGTTTGTCACTGATATTTTATTCATCACTTTTTTGGTTATATGATATTTGATTTTCCCCCAAGCATTTCTTATCCTCCTTTCTTTTGGAGAACTGAAGAATCACTGCTTCAAGGCTCTCAGATTTATATGCTTTGTATATACTTGGTCTAGTCTAACTCCTCTTCTCTTTATTCAAGTGTCATTTCTCCCTCTTCATGTAGCATATTAGTGTCATCCTACTGAAAATCTACCTATCTTTCAAAGGCCCATCTCAAAAGCTATGTATTGTTTTTTAAAAAAGAAATGACAAACACATAAACACAAGATCAGCCCATTCCTCAATATATTTTAATCCAAGGCTTTTGACTAGAATCTAGGCTCAATTTACCATGCTGTAGTTGTTCATAGTCAGGACACATGAAGCTTATTTCTTTATGATTTCATACATTTACTCTCCAGTATAGAAAAAGGGGTTATTTGTAACAAAGCAACAATCTGCTTACCAAGAACGTTGTTGAATCAGAGAAGCATGTAACAGGAAACGATTCTCTAATAACCTGACCTCGGTTTAGATAACATAAGCCACACTTGATGTAGCCATGCTTAGCTAATTATCTTGAGACAAAGCTGGGAAAGTTCCATTTATGGCATGTTTGGGTTTTTTTTTTCCTCTTAAGTCTTAGAATATTCAACAAGTCACTTTCCACGGTTCAAAAACCAAGCCATAGCACAGTAGGGGAAAATTCTTCGCAAAAGGTCATACCTTTCTTCTGTATTTCATATTGATAAATGAGACTTTGAGCCTGACCAGCTTTCAACTGAATGAATTCCTTCTACAGGGTTTTCAACTACCTATAAATATACTTATAGAATTCAGTTACCAGTCCTTCAGACCAGAGGATCAAGCTGCTTTGGTGCAGAGCATTCATCTGCCGTGCATTCTTCTCATTCTCTCTCTTGTTGCTGTCATGCACCAAGGCCAGCACATTTACCTTCAACTGGCAGCAAATGATGACTGTGCAATATTTGACGAAATGCAGGCTAATATTTCATTTGGAAGATTTAAGACAATTATCTTCAAAGAGGTCAAGGTAAAGGAGATACCTAGGGTTACTAGATTGCTTTTTGAGAAATTAATCCAGAAAAGTCTGTTCAATTGACATTATTGTTTAATGCCAATTTTCTTTTCTTTTGACACGTTTTTTTGTTTTCTGAAATTCTGTGCAATGTTTGTGTATTACTTCTTATATTCATTGTTTGGGATTTTTGGTTTGTTTTGTTGTTATGTTTTATTTTTCAGGTTTTTTAAGATATAGAATGTTTAATCCTTACATTGTCTCTATGTATTCTCTCTTGGAGATTAATGTCTTACTGTAGGGAGATCATGTTTTCTTTTAATGTTATTGTATTTTACTTCTTCCAGATTTTTTCTTTTTCTCAGTATTTGTAGTCATGATCAATAATTTTCTTTTATTTCTTTGGAAATATTTGCAACTATGGATTCAAGTGTTTCTATTCTCCCAATTATTTCTGCTGTGCAGATCGTAAATCCTGCTTACACACTTCTTATTTCTCTTTGAAATCATTTAGGAAGATGGTTTAGTTTTGGTAGTTACATGCTCGTTTGGGAATCCACTGACTCCTCTGCTTCAAAAGGTATTGATTCCTTATCATTTTTCTTACAATGTTTATTCATAAATATGTGGACCTTTTAGCTGAACTTAAGGCCATATTCTTTTCTGTTATTAATATTCTCCCTTTAGGCTTATCTCCTTAGACTTAAGGCTTTCAAGTTTTCTTCCTCCTGAGATGTCTTTAATTTCACATAGCCCTCTCTTGCTCACTTTTTGATTCCTTCCCCTTTGATGACAGTTTCTCTGGAGGCTAGAACTCAAAATCACCCGAGCCTCTTCTCACATTGGGTCATTTCTTACTGTTCTCCAAGTTTGCCCTAAATACCTTCTAGGAAGAAAGAACTTGCCCTAGCTAGATACTGGGTTCTTGCTTTTAGAGACTGGCATGTGGCCACACACACACAACAATCCTTCCCTCTCCTTCCCACCCCCCAACCCCACTAACTATATGTCTTGACCCAGTTTACTCGACTTCTCAGTTCTCTGATTTGAACACTATTGCAAAAGAACATCCTTTTATATGTTGCTTTCCCCACCTGAAAAAGCATCTATCTTTTGATTTTTCCATGGCCCTGAAAGCAAGTGGTGGTATAGATTTGAGTTCTGTTGCCAGCCAAAATGTAAGCTTGCTTAATTAGCCCTGTTCAATCCAGGTGATGGGGGAGAGGTTGCTAAGTGAGACTTTAAGAATTTGGGATTAGTTCTGCTGGTTGTTCATCCGATTTTTATTTTGTTAAGATTTTTCATGTCTTAGGTTGTAGAGACAAAAGAAAATGCTTTACTTCTTGCTTATCATACATATTTGGGAGAGGTCTGAGAGGTTTTGAGGACAGGGAAAATGCCTAGCCCTACATTTTGTTGGTCACATGACTTAGAAGTTTCTAGAACTCCAGAGCTAAGGAGTAACTGACAAGCAGTTGATAAATTCATAACAAAGAACAAGCAGATTGGTTTCACTAATATGTCATCTGGTGTTAGAAGGTAGGCATTCCCCCAGAAAATGATGTCTTCATTTGCTAGAATAATCCACTTCAGGTCAGACTGAAATTATGCATTTAGCTGTGCCACATTCTTACATTTCATCACTTAATGAAGTCATACACAGCCTCTGCTCTGGTGATAGAATTGATAGTGACTTTTCATTGTCTTTACGGTCTATTGTACCATTCTTATCAGTTTCCTATGGCCTAAAAACAGGGATGAGAGAAAGCCATTCATTTACTAGGACTATACACATTCCTCCAATTTTTTTTTTTTAGGTAAAATCACTATCATTATTCTAGGGAGTATTCCTTGTTTATCTGTCTGTCTGTCCATCTACCTGTGAGTCTTTCTATATATCCATATAGGCTAAGTGCGGATATTTCCTTATTCCTGTCTCTTCCAGTCATTCATTTTTAAAATGAATAGAAATATGAAATCTAAGAAAATATATTTCCTCAGTTCATTGCATTTAACTTAGAAATATTTAAAGAAAAAAAGTACTACCAAGTTCAAATGTGGGGTCAATTCTAAAACAGAATGTTTTCTATGTAAAAATTAACTACTAGCCACTTTAATCTAAAGTAACTGAGTTGTCCCCTCTTAGGAGTGTGGAAGGACATAAGAAATTTGCTTCAGCCTAAATTTTGTCTGAAAATAGCTCATGGGATGAGAAGAAAATAGATGAGTTGTAAGAAAGGGGGTTATTGATAAGTCATAAGACCAGGTTATGTGCTTTGTGGCTTTGAAAAGGAGGTTTATATGAGGTACACTTTTAGAATACCATTTTCATTGGATTCTTCCCAAGACCAGTCTTGTCTGCTGCTTTGAATGTCTGGTCACTTTTATGTAACCAGCTCTAGTCTATCTAATTTTTTAGGCCATAAATAAAATGTTTCAAACCTCTACTTCAATGAATTACTGAAATGAATCTGAGAACTTATTTTCCATTTCTGGGGGTGGGGGGAAGAGGGAGAGGAATGGTAATAGCAAGTTTAATTTTATGCTTTTTTTTTTTTACTATTCTAATAATTCAAAAGAAGATGGAATAAGCTATTCAAAAAAGGAGATTTTTTAACGTAGATAATAAAAAGAACTTTACTGATCTTCATTAAAGTATCATTTAGCACTTTGCTATAAAGTTAGCTACAAGTCCTTCCTAAAAGATGATGACTGTGTATATGCCTTCCTCATACCTGAACAGTCTTCTTGGTTGTTTTATTAATTCACCCTTGCTTTTTTGTTTTCTTTTTGAGCCCTCCCTGATGCAGAGAATGGTTTTAAGAGTATTTAAATTCAGATAAAACCATTGAACAACTCCCATAGATGTAGTACCAGGTAGACAATCCATTAAGAATAATGTTAATGGATGAGTATGTTTCACACTTCTATTGCCTCTTAGATATTTAAATATTAATAGATATCATCAGTGCCTTAAAACAAAACAGTGACCAGTATATAAAAAACAAACAGAAGTTATGATCATGTGTAATTATGAAGAGACCTGATCCTCTTTGTGAAGTGGTGAGGTTTAGAGGTCTAAATGTTCATAGATAAGTATAGACATAGATATAGAAATGGATAAATATTTGTTGTTTCTGTTGTATCCCATACTTTGTGACCCCATTTAGGGCTTCCTTGGCAAAGATACTGAAATAGTTTGCCATTTCCTTCTCCAGCTCATTTTATAGTGAGTAACTGAGGCAAACAGGGTTGAGTGATTTGTACAGGGTCACTCAGACACTAGTAAGTGTCTGAGGCCAGATTTGAACCCACAGAGACAAGTCTTCCTGACTCTAGGTTCAACACTATATAGCACACTGTCCACTGTTCTATTAAGCTGTCTATGCATATATATGAGTGTATGTGTGTATACATATGTATGTATGTACAAATAACATATTTATGCATATCGCAGATATCCTATATGTACATACATAAACATATACATAAATATATATGCATGTGTTATTATTATTATTAAAGGGGTCTAATCAGCAGATTTCTTGAGGTTCTGAGTTGAATTTTCAAGGAATGCCATACACCTAACTATTAAGAAGTCAAAAAAGGCAATAGTTACCCTCTGTTGTATATGAGGTGCGATAACTTTATACTTTTGGTTTTGTTTCTCTACAGAAGCATTCATCCACATATTGTGGAGATAACCTTGTATGCCAGAGGAATCCAAGTACTTGCAAGTCTAACAATACTGCAGAGTGTTCAAGTGCATTGTTAGCAACAAATATCAAATGGAATAGATATATTAGCAGTTAAGAGTTAAGCATTTTATCACAACTATAATGGAAACAGGTGAAGTTTCAGTCCTCAGTAGCTGATCCCTTCCTCCTGATCTGAATCTCTCTTCCATATCCAGCTCTTTAGAAGTGACTTCTCCATGTAGGGAATTTAGAACTTAGAACATTAATGCATTTTTTGTCAGAGTTGTGAATTGATCCAACCATTCTGGAGAGCAATTTGGAAATATGTATAAATGCTTATAAAACTGTGCTTAACTTTTGACTCAGCAATACCACTTCTAGATCTGTATCCCAAAGAGATTATAAAAACAGGTTAAGGACCCACATTTCAAAAATGTTTATAGCAGCTCTTTTTGTGGTGGCCAAGAATTAGAAAACGAGGGGCTGCCTATCAATTGGGGAATGACTAAACAAGTTATGGTATATAAATGTAATGGAATAATAAAAGAACAGGTAGACTTCAGAAAAATCTGGAAAGACTCATATGAACTGATGCTGAGTGAAGTGAGCAGAACCAGGAGAACACTGTGCACAGTAACAGCAACATTATGTGATGACTAACTTTGATAGACTTATCTCTGCTTTGCAATGCAAGGATCTAAGACAACTCCAAATGACTTATGATGCAAAATTCTATCCACATCCAGAAAAAGAACTATGGAGTCTAAATGCAGATCAAAGCATACTATTTGCTCTCTCTCTCTTTCTCTCTCATTCTTTCTTGTGGTTTCTTCCACTGGTTATAATTTTTCTTTACAACATGACTAATGTGAAAATATGTTTAATATGTATATATGTATATATATATTTATATCCTGAAATCCACATTATTTTTTCTCTTCTTTTTAAAGTCTCCAGGGTAAAGAGAAAAACTGTCCATATAGCTTTTTGTATGCAAATTTAATTCCAGCTCAGCAGAAAATTAGGAAGCTTTGTTTCATGCATTAGGCCGATGCAAACTAAAAGTTACCTGTGAATGCTCTGAAATGAAAAGGAGCAGGAACCCTCTATTTCTGGAATCTGGCTCACCACTTTCTCTGTAGATTGATATGAAAATATATTTACCATAATCTAAACACTAGGCTCTGTTGGTCATTCTCAGTACCCATGCCATGTAAAAAAGGACATAACAGCAATCTCTGATTTGTATGAGATGAAACATAATTTTTTCTCAGAGATAGAGTAAGCCCACTCGCATTTGGAAAACTGAACTACACTTTTAGTGACAATGAACTGCTTTCTGCCAACAAAGTGCAACGATCATCTCCCCCTATTTAGAATGTGAGCTTATTTACAAAAATTTTACATAAGTTTTTACAAAAAAAATTTACAGAAATGTTTGTTTTAGTCTTTTATTTATATTTCCAAAGATTAGCATATGACTTTACATATAATCAATGGTTAATAAATGCTTTTAAGTACCAATATTCTACATGGGATGGTTTATTACCAGGAATTATGACTGGCAAAAGTCTTATAAAAAAGAAAACTCAAGATAACACTTAGGGAAGTAAATTATGTTTTGGTAGATAGATATAAGGAGGCGGCTACATATTATCAGTAATGACTTTTTCAATAGATATGGTACAAGAAATATCAAACAATGTCAGGAATTACTAGAAAAGGATTCAGATTGGTCATGAAATGAGAGTAAATGGAACTAATAGACAATCTGAGAGTTGCACTGATGTCCACAAAATAGCTAGGAAAGATCTAGGGAAAGGTGTTTAGCAAATGGGGTAGGTGTTATGAAGAAGACTTATGGAAGAACATAGGCAAGAATGGCATAGTTTGAGGAGGCATAAGTGTAGGTTGCAGTCTACCAAGCAGAAAAGAATGAGTACATTGACAAGTTAAAGGATTCAACATAGTATCTAAGCATTCTGTTGCTATTATAATAACTATATATGTGTATAATATATGTACGTGCATATACACATATGTATTGTTATATTCATATATAGAGATAGTATTGTCAGTAACACTATAGAGCAATATTATACACATATACAGATAGGTAGGTAATAGAGAGAGAGAGAGAGAGAGAGAGAGAGAGAGAGAGAGAGAGAGAGAGAGGCAGATAATGTAAATAATATTGTCATTACTTAATAAAACTTTAAGACTGGCACAGCTTAGGTGTCTTTCCCTTCATATGAAAAATTAGTACATGACAGAGGTGAGCCTTTCACCCAGGTCTTCTGACTCCAAGTCCTGAACCCTTTTCATTAGGAAAGATAAGAAAATTATTTTTGAAGGTTTCCCAAGTCCTTTTCATCATTTTAAGATTGTACTTTGGGGAATCCCACATGAAGACTGTTCCCTCTACATATTAATAAATTATTTACTTGCCATCATATGATTGTGTGGTTTAGATTACTCAGTAGAATTTCATTGTCAAATTTCATTCTCACTGCTATAATAGACTCAGCCAGTTTTCCTAAAAGATGTGTTTCATGGACTGAATATAAAAGAGAGAGAGAGGGAACACTATAGAAGTGTTCTGTATATAGCCATAGATAGAAAATTAGCAGCAAAACTCTGTTGCTATGTGATGTGCATATTTTCGTCACCCTCCCCCCTTTTCTCCTGAAGAGAAGGCTTTGGTAGCAGTCAGCATGAGGCCATTGATTCTGTAAACATTAGTAATATTACCTGTTTTCTCATTTCCATAATCAAGCCATGACCATTCAGGAAATGAAGCAAAAACTAGTGTTCCATATTGTTCTCCATGTGCTAAAGTCTGTCTCCCCCAGGGGCTAAATAGATTTGCTAAACCACATGTTGTTTACCCAGTTTTTGTGCCAGGGAATTAATGAGACTCCTATGGGTAATGGTCCCCTGCCAAGATGTTGGCCCAAAAAGTTCAATTTTACCATCCTTCTTGGCAATGTATTTATTTGGTGCCATTCCGTAAAACAGAAACTCATAGGGTGCAATTCATGATAGCAGAAAATCCAGAGGCTCAGAGAGTCTGGTTGAACTCTGTTGCTTTTAAATGTGTCTTAATTAAAATTGATCTTTGAAATGTTTTGGTTAGCAAAGAAAATAGGAGGTATGATTTATTCTATTTGTTGACTGAAGTTGGAGAGGTTACTACAGATATCAGGGTTTCATGTTCTATATGGTGGGAAAGAAACAGAAGCAAAAGAAATGAAAAAAAAAAAGTTATACCCAGGACTCTCAAATGCCTACTGTGATTGATAGTGTTAAAGGAGGGAGATATCAAAATGGTAACTAAACTTGTCTAAGGAAGGTCAAATATCCTAAGTAACATATCCTGATTCTCAACAAAGGGAGTTTACCTTACTGTCTTGGTCACCCTTCTAAGAGCCAGTGTACTATAAGGGGCACACAGACGTGCTCACCTCAGTGAAAACACCCAGAAATTCTGTTAGCTTGTTTTCTGAATCCCAGAAGATCAGTATTCAACAGCCAGCTAATAAGCATTTATTTGATAGTTATTATGTATTGAACACTGTGATAAGCAATGGGGACATAAAGAAAGGTAAAACTCCCTGTTCACATTCTGAAGGAGGAGATCACATACAAATAATTACATAAGTACAAACTGTAAATTGTAAATAGATATTCCATGTCTTTGTTGGAAAGCAAACTAAACTGATACCAGTATCTATGGCAGTGGCCAGTCAACTAGAAATTGAACTCTTTCGCATCCTTCTACCCTTTATTACGTAAATGTTCCTGTTGGCTTATTTTGAGTCAATGGTGTTCCTCATGTGTGGTCAGGTTTCTCTCACTAGCGAATCTCTGGAATTAGAGATGGAAAGGAACTTAGAAATGATTTAGGCTTCTCATTTAGAGGTTAAGCAGCTGAGCCTCTAAAATTTGAACTGACTTTCCCAAGGCTACAATGCAAATAAATGAATTCGAGAGCCAAGTCTTTGACTTCCTCCCAAAGTAAATAGTCTTGAATAATTGATTATCGTATTTTACCTTAAAAAAAAAACAGGCATATGAAACGTATTTGTTGAGTTGACATGCATGAGAAAGCCTTAAGTACTTTGTAACAATTAGCAAAAGCTTCAAATATCAGTGACCAATAGGCTTCATCTAAACTTAATTGGAGTACATTTTTACAAATACCTCACTCTCACTTTCAAAAGCACTTTTAAAATCAATAGGTCAGGGGGGAGCTAGGTGGTGCAGTGAATTGAGCACCATCCCTGGAGTCAGGAGAACCTGAGTTCAGATGTGGCCTCAGACACTTGACACTAGCTGTGTGACCTTGGGCAAGGCACTTAACCCCAATTGCCTTGCCTTCCTCCTACCCCCCCCCCAAATCAATAGGTCTGTTTTCTTTCTCTACCTTATATACATACATATATATAGATAAAGATATGAGTATATACATGTATGTGCATATGTATGCACACACATATGTATTAGTATATATAGTTCATATATATGGGGTATAGAGGTTTTAAAGTAAAACTAGTACCTCTGGTGTGAGGGTTAACGGACCCTTTTCAGGGCTTTTTTCCATGTTTGGTGTCCATCTAATTCACCTCTCCCCTGTGGCTTCAAGAAACTATAACATGTGCAGAGTACATGCCCTAATAAACTCTTTCAGCAGAAAGCCTCATCCAGATTGAGGGTAACAGAGACGTCTCAAACAGGTCAGTGAGTTAGAGAGGTGTCTACCCAAGTATGTGAAGACTTCCCCCAGTGGAATGGACAGATGAGAACTATTTGTTCCATAACCATGAAGGGGATTGAAGCAGATGTTATGTAATGCTCAGAGCCTGGTTAGACATCAGTAATGTCCAAGTCATCCATTTCATCCCTAGCCATCACCAGTCATCTTGACTTTTGTCTTTCCTCTGGACTTCAGTGACTCTGGATGAGAGTGAGGCTTACTACCTGGAAAAATTCTGCCTCACTTAAATACAATTTATGCATGAGTCAAAAGACATCACCGATATTATTTTACCATTTTTTGCCTACCTCAAAGTCCTGGGTCAGTAGGCAAGTGATGAAGCAGCAGATGCATATACACATGGAGCTGTAGTCACAGCCCTGTACAAAGGTGGCTCAGATCACAGAGTTGTATTCTCATTAAGCAGTAGTGGGATCTGGGAAGCCCATGGGTTATTTGAGCAGCCATTTTTAAAGATAGCACTGCTCATTTCCTGGCAAGAGGAAGGGGCAAAAAACGTGAAATTGTCTGCTTCTCCTAACCCCTTTCCCTGCTTACTGTGGTAGGCAGGGATCCCACCTTGTATGCACACACACACACACACACACACACACACAAACACAGTACAAAAGTTTTTATGAAGATGATTCTGCTTACCATTAGTACATGGAAAGGCCACACTCTTATGGACAATACAAAATTTAGCAGACCTAAAAAATGAACAGCTCTTCTTGTGTGAGAACTCAGCAGGTGTTGGATCTAAACATCAGTCCTGAGTGAAAAAAGGCTGGCAAATGATGGTCAGTTTAATGAAGTCCAAAATGGAAACGCTTTTTTTTCTGGAATGGCCAAAGTGATGGGCAGTGTTGTGAAGCTGACATAAGTTTCCCAATCAAAACTAGTTATCTCAATAAGCTTGTGTGCCTTACAAAAGAAGTGAATGATAGTTTCATGGCATTGCAATTGTCACTTGTAGGAAAATGTCATGCCACCATCATTAGTATTTATGCTCCTACCATGATAAGCCCTGGTGAGGTCAAAGAAAAATTTCATGAAGATCTAGAGACCCTTATCATCAGTGTGCTGAAAGAGGAAAAACTTGTACTTTTGGGTGACTATAATGCCAGAGAAGGCATAGACTATCAGACATGGCATTAAGTCATTGAGAGGAATGGAGGTAGCAACAGCAACAGTCCCTTATTAATGAAAACTTGTGGATCTCATGACCTTCTCATCACCAACACTGTTTTCTGTTTACCTGAATGCTACAAAACTTCATTGATGCACCTTTGCAGCAAAAATTGGCAAACAACGACTTTGTCATTGTAAGGAGAAGAAACAGACAGCATATGACAGTAACAAAGGTGAGGGGTGGCACAGAATGCTGGACTGATCGTAGATTTAGCTAAACATTTGCATTCAACAAAAGTGGAATAGCAAAGGCATGATAAATACCAGAAAACTTAATGTTAATATATTAGAGTCTCCCTGGGTGAACAAGTTGTTGCTAACTTGGAGGGAAAGATGAGCCAATAGGAGGTTGGCAATAGTGGGGGAGAAAATGAGTGGGTAGATTGCAGCGATTTGGTTGTCAGCATCACATTTACTCCTCTGGGCTAGAACACTTGCAAACATCCAGGTTGGTTTGAGAAAAATGATAGGGAAATTCAGAGGCCTCTAAACAAAAAAATGAGAACTCCATAGGGTTTATCACCAGGACAGTTCATCTATCTCTAAGAAAGTAGTGTTTAAGTCCATCCAAAATGAAGTGCAAAGTTAAATAGAGATACAGGATTCTTGGTTGAGTAAGAAGGCAGGAGAAAAATCAATTTTATGCTGATTTTAACAACCCAAAGTAAATACTTGTATGACATCCTGAAGGATATTTATGGGCCAAAGACCTATGATACATCTCAACTACTCAGTACTGATAAAGCCACACTGCTTAGTGGTAAGGACGTGACCCTGAAGAAATGAGCTGAACATTTTGATAATGTTCTCTACAGAATGTTACTAATCAATGCTGAAGCCTTTGACTGTATACCTCAGGTTGTAGTCAATCCCTCTCTAACCAAATTTCCAAATGAGTAAGAGGCTTTGCATGCCATTAGGCTCCTTTCATGTGAGGAAGTACCTGGTGCTGATTCTATTCTAGCTGAGATTTATAGGGCAGAGTGTTCCCTACTTATACAAAAGCTGACTGATTTTTTTAAGGTTATATGTCAAAAAGAGGTTATTTCCCAGGAGTTCAAGGATGTCTCCATTATCCATCTCTATAAATGTAAGGAAATAGGTTGTCCTGTGTTAAGCACAGGGTGGGTCTCTCTCTTAGTCACTGATGACAAATTTCTTGCCAGTCTTTTAAAATAGATTTATCCTAGAAGATCATCATCTTCTTGAGAGCCAGTGTGGCTTCAGAAAGGGCCAAGGAATAATTGCTGCCTGAAATGTCCAAGAGAAATGCCAGGAGCATAAGAGAGGTCTGTATAAAATGTTCATCAATCTGACCAAGGCTTTTGATGTTGTCAGTCATGAGAGCTTGTGGAAAATCATGGCAAAATTTGATTGCCCAGAGAAATTCATCAGTATTTTTCGTCAGTTTCATGTCATCATGTTTCATGGTTTCTGGATAATGGACTATGCTCTCATAGTTTCCCAGTAACCCATAGAGTGACACAGATATTGCCAGAGTTAGTGCAGTGTTTGGGAGACTGATGGAAAATATGGGAGAGAAGATATATTAGACCGCCTACCTAATTGAAGGTTTACAGAACTGTCCTGTTGTCTTCATTGTTGTATGCCTGTGACACCTGTACTATGTACTAGTGATAGACTAGGAAACTGGTTAATTTCCTTTTGAATTGTCTTAGGAAGATTCTGAAGATCACTTGGACAGATGATATACCAGACACTGAACTCTCTTCTTAAGTGGAACTGCTAAGAATTCAAACTACTGCAAAGAGTGCAACTCAAATGGACTGGTCAAGTGGTTCAAATCTCAAATATACATATGCTTAAAAAACCATTTTCCAAAGAACTCATACAAGGAACATGATAACATAGAGGTCAGAAGAAGTGCTACAAGGACATTCCCAAGGTCTCTTTGAAGAACTTTGGAATTGATTGTGTGACATGGTAGACGTTGACGCTAGATCACCCAGTATGGTGTGCCCACATCAAAGAAAGCACTATGCTCTATGAGCAAAGAAGAATTGCAGTAGGTCAAAAGAAACATGAGATGCACAAATTTAGAGACATCTATACTCCAAATGTTCATAAGGACTATTTGCTCCTGGACAGTGTTTCAGTCTTCTGAGCTGTTATTCATCTGATCAGCTACAGTCTGACTTGCTGTACCTTGATCTCCAAAAAGTGATGTCATTTTGTTTCTCTTCAAGAATGAAGGATGATAATCAATATAATTTGTGTGTGTGTGTGTATGAATTGTGTAAATTTTCTTTTTATGACTTCTTTTGGTTAAAATTGTATCTGTTTGAACCTCCACTTCATACCATTCCATATTCCCATTAGCCAACTTTCCAACAAAAGGGTACGATAGGAGTTTTCTGTATACTTCTCCCTACCTTGGACCTGCACCATTTGAAAAACTGCCAGTTGACCCATGCCCACTGCAGAAAAATGAATAAGTATAATTCAAATGACATGAATGGGGAATTCTCAACTATTTTTGTAACTGAGTTAAGCACAGGCATTATGATCCTTCAGGACAAGATTTCTTTTGACTACAATGCTAATTCACTTCCTACAGTAATGTTGGCTCCAGTTCTTTGTGATCTTGGTCTTCCTTTATGCCAGTTTAGAATAGTTCCTTTTGTTCAAAACTTCCTTACAGGTTTTAAATAGCATTTCAAAACGGGCCATTCCATGTGTGCCTACTAGAGAAACCCAAATATCAACTTTGTGTCTGGATGATTGACTTGTGCTCTAAAAAAAAACTCTGTAGCTTTTGTCCTCTGTTCATTACCAACCTGAAATTTGATCTTTTTTTCTCTATTCATATAGCCAAAAATAGTTCAGCTCTTCTCATTTCTTTCATGATTGCCCCTGCCAAAAAAAAATAAACTGAATTTCTGAAAATATTATTAAAAAAAAAATATATATATATGTTCTGAATAAGTTCAATGAGAAAATACAAGAGTACATTGTTTAAAACTCAGCTACTAAGCTCATAGCTGATTTTATATAGGAAACTTTTCCAATCACCTGGTTCTTTCCCCCCTGTCTTTAAATTAAATTTATTTTTTTTTAATTTTCTAGCCCTTAAAAAAAAATAATTTTGAGTTTTTTATTCTCTCCTTCCCTCTTAGACCACCTCCCCCACCCCAGTCACTGAGAGGGCAAGAAATGTGATATCATTTATAGTGTGAAATCATGCAAACCATATTTCCATATTATACATGTGTCAAAAATAAAAGAAAAGAAGGGGGGAAACAACAAGAAAAAGAAGGGAAGTGAAAAAAATTATGCTTCAATTAGCAATCAGATTCCATCAGTTCATTCTGCTGAGGTGGATAAATTTTTTTTTTATCATAAATTCTTTGGGATTGCCTTTGATTAGTGTATTGCTTATAATATTGAAGTGATTCACAACTGATTATTGTATAATAACATTGTTACTGTATTAAAAGTTCTCCTGGTTCTTTTCACTTTGTTTTGTATCAGTTCATGTAAGTCTAGATTTTTCTGAAGGCATCCTGCTCATCATTTCTTAAATAACAATAATATTATATTACAATCATATAACAACTTGTTCAGCCATTCTACAATTGATGGGCAACCCCTCAATTTCCAGTTCTTTACTACCACATAAAGAGCTACTCTAAATAATTTTGTACAAATAGGGTCCTTTTCTTTTTTCCTTTTATCTCTGGGGTATCAACCTAGTAGTAGTATTTTCTCACCATAGGGTATACACAGTTTTATAACTGTTTGGCATAGTTCCAAATTGTTCTGCAGAATTCCACCAACAGTACTTGGGTACCAATTTTCCCATATGCCCTCCAATATTTGTTATTTTCCTTTTCTGTCATATTAGTCAATCTGATAGGTGTGAGGTAGTACCTCAAAGTTATTTTAATTTGCATTTCTATAATCAATGGTGATTTAGAGCATTTTATTATGTAACTATTGATAGCTTTGATTTCTTCTTCTGAAATCTGTCTGCTCTTATCCTTTGACTGTTTACCAATTAGGGGGTGACTCATATTATTTTAAATTTCACTCATTTCGACATATTTGAGAAATTAGCTTTAGTTGTTTTTTTTTCCCCAAAGAAACTTGCTGTAAAATTTCCCCCCAATTTCCCATTTTTTTTTCTTATCATGCCTACATTTATTGTTTGGGCAAAAACCTTTTTAAATTTAATGCTATCAAAATTATCCATTTTATTCCGTTATCTTCTCTGCATCTAGGTTGATTATAAATTCTTCTTTTATCTGTATGCCTTACATGTAAATTTTCTGTGGTCCCTTACTTTGCTTATACTATCACCCTTTATGTCTAATTGTGTACCAATTTTGATCTTAAGTAGATATACAGTGTGAGATTTTGATCTATACTTAGTTTTTGACAACCTGCTTTCCAGTTTTCCAAGCAATTTTTGTCAAGTGATTAGTTCTTATCCCCAAATTTGTATCTTTTGGTTTATCAAACACTAGATTACTCTGATCATTTACTACTATGTAGTGTGTACCTAATCTATTTTACTGACCCACCACTATATTTCGTAGAAAGTACCAGATTTTTTCCCATGATTATCGCTGTGTAATAGTTTCAGATCTATCAGGAGTAGATAACCTTCCTTTGCATTTATATATCACATTGATTTCTTTGATATTCTTTACTTTTTGTTCTTCCAGATGAATTTTGTTATTTTGTCTACTTCTATAAAGTAATTTTTTGATAATTATATTGGTATGGAAATGAATAAGTAAATTAACTCAGATAGAATTGCCATTTTTATTATACTATTTCTCCAATTTAGATCTGTCTTCATTTGTATGAAAAATGTTTTATAATTGTGTTCATATGGTCCCTAGGTTTGTCTTGGAAGGTGGTCTTCCAAGTATTTTATTTAGTCAGTAGTTATTTTAAATGGAATTTCTCCTTCTGTCTCTTTCTGATGATTTTCTTATTTTCTGTGGGTTTATCTTATATCCTGCAGCTTTGCTAATATTGTTAATTGTTTCAACTAGTTTTTTTTCTTAGTTGATTCTCTAGGAATCTGTAAGTATATCATCAAACCATCTGTAGAGTGATAGTTTTTTTTTTTCTTATTGCCTATTCTAATTCCTTCAATTTCTTTTTTTTTCTCTGTTTGCTATTGCTAGCATTTCTAGTACAATATTGAATGGTAATGGTATGATAGGCATCTTTGGATCATCTTTGATGTTATTGAGAAGGCTTATACTTTTTCCCTACTACAAATAATGCTTGCTGATAATTTTAGATAAATACTACTTGTCATTTTAAGGAAAGTTCCATTTATTTTTATTTTCTAGTGTTATTAAAATAGTGATATTTTGTCAGAAGCTTTTTCTGCATCTATTGAAATAAACAAGATTTTTTGGGTTGTTTTTGTTATTGATAGGCTTATATTTTTCCTAATATTGAACCACCCCTGCATTCCTGATATAAATCCCACCTGGTCAGAGTGTTTGATACTTGATATATATTGTTGTAATCTCCTTACTAGTATTTATTTAAAATGTTTGCATCCACATTCATTATGGAAATTGATCTATAGTTTCCTTCTACTGTTCTCTTTTTTCCTGGTTTAGGTATCAGCATTATATTTTGTCATAAAAAGTATTTGGTAGGACTCATTCTTTTCCTAATTTTCCAAATCATTTATATAGTATTGGTATTTATATTAAAAAAAATATTTGGTACAGTCATATACTATGACCAGGTGGGATTTATACCAGGAATGCAGGGCTGGTTCAATATTAGGGAAACTATTAGCATAACTAATCATATCAATAAGAAAACTTAAGAGAAATCATGATTATCTCAATAGATGCAGAAAAAGGCCTTTGCAAAATGTAACACTTATTCCTATTATTTAAAAACAAAAGCAAAGACAAAAAAAAGTCATTCCCCAATGACAAATAATCAAAGATATGAACAGGCAGTTTTTAGATAAAGAAATCAAAGTTATCTAGAGTCATATGAAAAAATACTCCAAATCACTACTGATTCTAGAAATGCAAATTAAAACAACTCTGAGGTAATAACTCATGTCTATCAGAATAGCTAATGTGACAAAAAGGAAACAACAAATTTGGAGGGGATATGGGAAAACTGGGACACTAATGCACTGTTGGTGAAGTTGAGAGCTAGTCCAACCATTCTGGAGATCAATTTGGAACTATGATCAAAGTGCTATAAAATTAATATGTTTTGATCCAACAATACCACTTTTAGGTTTATATACTCCTCCCCCACCCCTGCTAAAAAAAAAAAAGGAAAATATTTGATCAAAAAATATAGTAGCATTCTTTTTTTTTTTTGATGGCTAAGTATTAGAAAGTCAAGGGATACACATCAATTGGGGAATATCTAATCAAGCTATGATATATGATTATGATGGAATGTTACTGTGCTATAAAAAATGCCAAGCAGGGGGTGGAGCCAAGATAGCAGGGTAAAAGCAAGAACTTGCTTGAGCTTCTGTTCCAACCACCTTTAATATCTGTAAAAAAAATGACTTTAAACAAATTTTAGAGCTACAGAACACAGAAAGAGATAGAGAGAAACAAAACTCCCACTGAAAGCAGTCTGGCAGGAAAGGTTTATTGCATTGAACTGGGAGCTGAGTGCAGCCCCATGTGAGTTGTACAGGCCCAGACTCATGGCCCAGGCTGGCTAGAGCACACTCCAGGAGAGTGAATCTCTGGAAGCTGTGGGGGTTTCCAGACTTCTCAACCCATATATGTCAAAGAGAAAGTAAAAAGTCAGTAGGGGACTCTGTTGGATCTGGGTGAGAGAAGAGTGTGGTCTGGCCCCTGCCCCTGGGGCAACAGAAGTGGTGGTGGTGGTGCTCTACTGCCACATAGCTGCCTCCAGAGCTCCTGGTCTGTAGATCATAGGTTGACCAACCAACCATTCAGAGGGTAATTGCTCTTGCTTTGCCCAGCTTGCATCTGGGTTGCAGTCCTGGGTGGTGGTCCTGGGGTAAGGAACACTAGTGTGTCAGAGATTGTGGTGGCTATAGGGTGAGTACCTTTCTCATAGCTCTAATAAGAGATGTGAAAACCCTGGAAATTTGGGACACTGCTCTCTCCACTATGGAAGCAGAGTTCTACTTTGGCAAAGAGCTCAAAAGTCAAGTAATGGACTGGCAAGATGAGCAAATAGAGGAAGCACAATCAGACCATAGAATCTTTTTCAGGGGCAAAGAGGATAAAAACATGGAACCATAAGAAGATAACAAAGTGAAAATTCCTGCATCAAAAGACTCCAAGAAAAATATGAATTGGTCACAGGCCATGGAGGAGCTCAAGAAAGATTTTGAAAATCAAATAAGAGAAGTGGAGGAAAACTTGGGAAGAGAAATGAGAATGATACAAGAAAATCATTAAAAGCTAGTTAACAGCCTGCTAAAGGAGACCTCAAAAAATACTGAAGAAAATAAGACCTTAAAAATAAAGTAACTCAAATGGCAAAAGAGACCCAAAAAGTCAGTGAGTAGAAGAATGCCTTAAAAAGCTGAATTGGCCAGATGGAAAAGGAATTTCAAAACTCACCAAAGAGAATAATTCCTTTACAATTAGATTGGAGTAAATGGAAGCTAATGACATTATGAGGAATCAAGATATTATTAAAGAGATCCGAACAAATGAAAGAATATAAGGCAATGTGAAATATCTCATTGAAAAAACCACTGACCTGGAAAATAAACCCAGGAGAGATAATTTAAAAATTATTGGATTATCTGAAAGCCATATCAAAAAAAGAGCCTAGAGGTCATCCTTCAAAGAATTCTCAGGGAAAATCGCCTTGATGTTCTAGAACCAGAGGGCAAAATAGAAATCGATAGAATTTACCTCTTGAAAAAGATCCCCAAAAGAAAACACTAGGAATGTTATAGTCAAATCCCAGATCTCCCCAGGTCAAGGAGAAAAATATTACAAGCAGTCAGGAAGAAACAATTTGAGTACTGTGGAAACACAATCAGGATAACACAAGATCTAGCAGCTTCAACATTAAGGGATCAAATGGCTTGGAATATGGTATTTCAGAGATCAAAGGCACTAGGATTAAAACCAAAATCACCTACCCAGCAAAACTGAGTATAATACTTAAAGGGAAAATATAGTCATTCAATGAAATAAAGGACTTTCATGCATTCTTCATTTGTTTTTTTAATTCAATTTTTAATTTATTAATTTGTTTGTTTCCTTTTAGTTTACAGGATTCAATTCCACAATTCCTTGAATTTCACATTTTGTCCCCCTCCTTCCCCTCCCTCCCCGTGGCGTCTTATAATCAAGTATAGGATCTGTAAATACTTTCACATTATACAATGGTCAGGTTATAAGGATGGATTATACCAGCTGGAATGAAAAATGGTAAAGAGGACATAAAATCAAATAAGAGAACGAAAAAGATCAGGTATTTTGCTTCCACCTGGATATAAATTTAGTTCTTTCTAGTTCTTTCTCTGGATGCACGTTTTTCTCTCCATCATGCGTCTTTTGGGATTGACTTATATACCTGCATTGTTGAGAAGAGTCCAGTCTATCAAAGTTGGTCATCACACATACGTTGTGTCTGTAATTGTGTACAAATTCCTCCTGGTTCTACTCTTCTCACTCAGCATCAGTTCTTTTAAGCCTCTCCAGGTAAATATGAAGACCGCCTGCTCCCCGTTTCTTATAGCGCAATAATATGCCATAACATGCATATACCACAACTTGTTCAGCCATTCCCCAATTGATGGACACCCCCTTCATTTCCAATTCTTTGCCACAACAAAAAGAGCTGCTATAAACATTTTTGTAGATATGGGTCTTTCTCCCATTCCTATGATCTCTTTGGGATATAACCCTAGGAGTGGTATTGCTGGATCAAAGGGTATGAAAGTATTTATAGCCCTTTGGGCATAGTTCCAGATTGCTTTCCAGAAAGGCTGGATCAGTTCACAACTCCACCAACAATGCATTAGTGTTCCAGTTTGCCCACATCCTCTCCAGCATTTGTCATTTTCCTGTTTTGTAATCTTAGCCAATCTAACTGGTGAGATGTGGTACCTCAGAGTTGTTTTGATTTGCATTTCTCTAATCAATAGTGAATTAGAGCATTTCTTCATGTGCTTATAGATAGCTTTTCTTGATGAAAAAAAACAGAGCTGAACAGAAAATTTGACTTTCTGATACAAGAAGCAAGAGAAGCATGAGAAGCTAAACAGGAAAAAAGAAATCATAAGGAACTTATTGAAATTGAACTATTTACAATCCTACATGGCAAAACAATAATTTTAACTCATGAGATTTTTCACAGAATGAGGATAGTTGAAGGGAATATATATGTGTGTGTATACATATTTATATATAGATGTATACATGCATATATATGTATGTATAGGAGGGTGTATGTATATAAATATGTGAGTGTGTGTATATGAGTATACATGTATACATAGACAGAGAGCACAGGATGAGTTGAATAGGAAGAGATGATATCTAAAAAATAAAATTAAGAAGTAAGAGAGGAATATATTGGAAGAAGGAGAGAGGGAGATATAGAATAGGATAAATTATTTCATATAAAAGAGGCAAGAGAAAAATTTTACAATGTAGGGGGAGAGTAGGAAGGTGAAAGGGAATGGGTCAACATTTGTCTAATTGAATTTGGATTAAGGAGAGAATAACATGCACACACAATTGAGTATCTTACCCTATAGGAAAGTAGGGGGAAAGGGGATAAAAGGGAAAGAAAAGGTCAAAAGAGAAAATAGAATAAGTGGGGGGTGGGATAGGATGGAGAGAAATATAGTTAGTCTTTCACAATATAACTTCTATAGAAACATTTTTCATAACTACACATATACAACCTATATTGAATTCCTTGTGTTCCCAGTGGGGGTGGGTGATGAGGGAAGAAGGGAAACATTCTGGAAATCAAAGTTTTAAAAACAAGTGTTTAAAAAAAAAAGGTTTTTTTACATGCAACTGGGAAATAAGATATACAGGCACTAGGGTATAGAAATACATCTTGCCCTACTGGAAACTTAGAGGGAGGTGGGGAAGGATATAGGAGAGAACAGTTTGGGGGATGAGACATTCAGTATATTTGCTTTCTTGGGGTGGGGGTAGTGGAGAGATGAGGAGAAAATTTTTAACTCAAATACTTGTGGAAATGAATGTTGAAAATTAAAAATAAGTAAATAAATTTACATATATAAGAAATGACAAGCAGGATGATTTCAGAAAAACCTGGAAAGACTTAGATGAGCTGATGCAAAATGAAGTAAGCAGAATCAGGTGAACCTTGTACATAATAAGGGCAATATTGTATGATGAAGAACTTTGAATGACTTAGCTCTTCTCAGCAATACAATGATCCAAGAAAATCCCGGAAGATTGTAAAGCTATACACAAGCAACTTTCCAGAGGACTTCTGAGTCAACAGCTTTAAGATTCTGATTACATAGTGTAGTGAACTCTCTATTTATTCAGCAGTAAATTAAAGCAAAACATTCAGAGAAACCCATGTATAGCATCTGCAATGTTATAATATAACATATCTCTAAACTTATCTAACTTATCTCTAAAGTGACCATATAGTTTTCACCAAAGTTGCCACATTGTTTTAAGCAAAAGATATCATTCAGTAAGTTCTTAATTCAGTTATCCTTAAGGAGCAAGCCTCCTTAAGGGACACAAAGTACAAAGGTCAAAGTTCTCCACCCCTAGGTCACATTGTCTTAATCTCTCAGTCTTCTTTCTTCTTAATTGGAGATTAGTTTCCAATCATCCTTAAGAGGTACAAGGTACAGAGTTCATAGTTCTCCCACCCCTAAGCCACCGTAAATCATGATCTTCTCAGTCAGCATTAAGTACCTAAGGAGACTCCTTTTCATCTTGACTGGAGGCTGGCTTCCAAATTCCATGGTTTCTCTCACATGGGTCCAGCTCCTGCCTGAATCTACTCAACTGTCATCTGGATTTGAAGGTAGGCACCCTCACCTCCTCATCCAGCTCCTTCTCCAGCTCCTCATCCATGTCCATATTGAAGCTCACAGTGTCCAGTCTACCTCAAGTCCTTCACAGTTTCTGTTTATGGGAAGACACAAGCTTAATAGAGTCACAATAACATTCATGCACATCTCTGGCACCATCATCAATTCACTATCTGCCTGTGAAATCAATACAGACCCACATACAAAGTCTGAGAACTCAAAACAAACAAGGTCTGAGAACTCAACACAACTCATCAGTACTGTCCCAGGACCTTCAAATCCCTTCTCCAGGACTTCTGTAAACAGACAATAAGAAAATCCTCTTTCAGAGCTTCCAGTAAGGTCCAAGGGCTTCTGTACAAACAATCACAAACAAAAATCAACTCAAACAGAACAGACAAACAGAATACCTGGCCACCACAAAGTTCCCCTTCTCAATTCTGCCACCACAAGTGCTCTCTTCTCAGTTCTGCTCTTTCCCAGCTTGGGCTTCTCCTTATATATCATTAAGCCCCTCCCTTTTCTGCCCCGTCCTATTGCGTCAGCAAGAGGGGCTTACAAGTTGTGGGGTTAACAAGTTGTGGTGCTCACAAGTTCTTAACAAAGACTTGATATAATCCTTGGCAAGGCTTAAAAGAAACTTGAACTGAAACAAGGTTCTAAATAATTAAATAGCTGAAACAAGACATTAAGTACTTCTTTGCCATTACAAGGACTAATGATGAACAATACAATATAGACTGAAAGGTACCATTTTTCACTTTCTATCTTTTTTTTATTTGTCTTCTTATACAAAATGACTGATATGGAAATATTTTACATTATTGCACAGGTATAACATATATATGATTGCTTACTGTCTCAAAGGGGGAGAGGGAAGGATAGAATTTGGAACTCAAAATGTTTTAAAAAGTCAAAAAAATTGTTTTAATATGTAATTGGGGAAAATAAAATATATAAATTTAAAAAAGAATTTAAATGTGATTCTGTTTAGTGATGCATATATGTTTATGATTAAGATTATTTCCTTAACTATGATAACTTTTAGCAAAATTTAGTGTCACTACTTACCTCTTTTAATTAGGTCTATTTTTGGTTTTGCTTTCTTTTAAATCATGACTGCCATTCATGTCTTTTTTAATTCAGCAAAAGCATGATAAATTCTGTTCCATTTCCTTACTTTAACTCATGCGTCTTCTCTTTCAAGGGCATTTATTGTAAAGAACATATTGTTGAATTCTGCTTTCTAATCCATTCGACTACCTACTTCATTTTGTGAATGAATTAATCCCATTTGCATTCATAGTTTTGATTATTGGCTATGTGTTTTCCTCCATCCCATTTTTCACCCTGTTTATACTTTTCTCTCTCCTTTTACACTGTCCCTCTTCAAAAGTGTGTTTTGCTTCTGACCACTGCCTCCCTTAATCCCTTCTATCAGTGTCCCCTCTATACACCTTGTCTTATCCCCTTCCCCTTCTTTTTTTTGTTAGATATTATAGATTTCTATACCCAACTGCATATGTATATTATTTCCTCTCTAAATCAGTTCTGATGATGGTAAGGTTCACATGTTCTCCACCACTCCCTCCACCATTTTCCTGTCCACAATAAAAGCACTTTCTTGAATGCCTTTTTGCAAATGCGAGATCATTTTCTCCATTCATTATCTCCCATCTTGTTTTTCCAAATGCAACAGTTTTTCACACTATAATGTTTTTTTTTTTTAATTTTTTTAGATCATCACATTATAGTCATTTCGCACCAGTGCCTTTCTCTATATATGCTCCTTCTCACTGACCTAATAAGATAAAGTTCTTGGGAGTTACAACTATAAACTTTATATCTAGGATTTCAAACTTTATTGAGTCCCTTTATGATTTCTCTTTTATGTTCGCCTTTTTATGCTTCTTTTGAATTTTGTATTTTAAAGTCATATTTTCTATTTAGTTTCACTCTTTTTATCAGTCATTCTAGAAAATCCTCTATTTTGTTAAATATCCATTTTTCCCCTTAAAGACTATACTCAGTTTCAGTAGGGTTTTATTGATTGTAATCATAGTTTCTTTGACTTCTGAAATATAACATTTCAAAACCTTCACTTCTTTAATGTGGAAACTATTAAATCTTTTGTGATGACTATGGATCCATATTATTTGAATTGTTTCCTTTTGGCTGCTTCTAATATTTTCTCCTCTACCTGGGAGTTCTGGATTTTGGTTATAATATTGCTGGGTGGTTTTTATCTTTTGGATCTCTTTCAGAAGGTTATCAGTGGATCTTTATCATTTCTATTTTACCTTCTGGTTCTAGAATATCAGGGCAATTTTCCTTGATAAATTCTTGAAATGGGATTCTAGGGCTTTTTTTTATCCTAGCTTTTAGGTGGTCCAATAATTCTCAAATTATCTCTTCTCAATCTCTTTTCCAGGTCAGATTTTTTAATGAGATGTTTCACATTTTTTCCTATTTAAAAAATTTGACTCTGAATGTTTCTTGATGTCTCATAGAGTCATTAGTTTCCACTTGCCCAACTCTAATTTTTGATGAATTATTTTCTTCAATGAACTTCGGTACCTCATTTTTCATTTGATCAATTATACTTTTTAAGTAATTCTTCTGGAACTGTGACTAAGTCCCCTATTCTCCTGTAGCTCCAAGCACTAGTACTTTTTTTCTTCTTTAGAACTGATACCAGTGTCCTTTCTTGTGAGGGACCATAAGCCATCTTCTCATCCTGAAACCTGATCAGATTCCCCGTTTCCCTGATGTCACAACTGCTTGTGATCCTCTTTTCCCTGGAACTGAGTATAGGCAACGCAATAGAGTCCTGCACCTAGTGCCAAAAAGTGTCCCCTATAATTTCTTTCTGATAAATTGTCCAATTTCCTTATAGTTTCTTAGCTAATAATTCCTGAAGTTGTTGCCGCTGCAACCATTCTAGCCATCTCCCAGGCCTTATGGTGGTGCTACATCAGCATGCACTACACTACAGGCCAATTCCCGCCCTGATGTCACAAACTTCTCCTGCCATATTCCTTACGTTATCAAAGGCTGCAAAAAGGTTTCACTATGACTTTTTTTTTTTTGGCTCTGCTACATCTTAATTTGATTTGAGGTGTGATCTTAAATTTTTTTGGAGCGGAATGTTGGGAGACTTCAGCTAAGTTGCTTCCTTTCTTCCACCATGTTGCATGATACTTCTCCCCAAGTGCTTCATTCCCTGTCTTCTTAAAATTACCTTGTGTCAATTTTGTATATAATTTATGCATCTATATACATATACATATGCATGCATGCATACATATGTACATATATGCATAAATACATACATGCATATTATGTTGTCTAATAGAATATAAGCACCTGGAAGGCACAGGACATTTAATTATTGTCTTTGTATTCCCATGCCTAGCATGTTTCAAATAATAAATACAAGTTGGATTGAATAAGCTGAGATTTTATCAGCAGTATGTGTTCTCCTTTACACAATGCTAATTTACAACATCTCTGGAACTAAATAGATAAGTGTTAGGTTATTGCCTCAAAGACAGAAATTAAATGACTTTCCCTGAGTTTCACAGTAACACATAGAGAGAGGATTATAACCTAACACTTTTCTGACCCTAAAGCTGGGCACTTTTATTACCTACATTCCCTGTAACAAAGGAAAATAAGGATAATGATACAATGTTGAGTTGGATCATTCTAAGCAATTATACTATATATTATTTTAAATTGGACACATTTAGAAGACCCTCTTGGTCAGGTCAGTAGGCTATCATTCAGGAAGTAATTACTTTAATAGCTAACATTCTATTAGGACATCACTTTCCCCCTTATCATGATTTGACCCATTTTTCCTAAACCATTATTGTAAAGGAAACAACTACAGAAAGCATACCATTATGAGTAAGAGAAAATAATAACCAAATATTAGTAATTTTTAGTTATCTTCTTTTATACTACCCACTTCACCTTGGAGCAACTGTCAGACATTGGTCATCATGAAAGAACAAAGGACTAGAGCTCTAGACAAAAGTTCAAAATTCTTACTAGCTGTTTGACCCTGAATTCATCATTTACCCTTTCAATACTTCAATTTATATTCTTTTTTACAAAAAAAAAATACCCATCTCTAACATGTCAGGGATGTTTCTGCTGTCTAATTCCTGATCACACTAGAGAAATGACTGGTCAGACAGGATGTCAATTATAACATTAGAATATTGTGAGGATATTGAAATTTATCTATTACTTTAGGAACTATGGTATTAAAAATATAAATAATTTTTTCTCTGGGGCTAGGATAAATAATTACTAAAATTTTTAGAAATAAGGAGACTTTTCAAGAACTTAGAAATATAAAGGAAAAGAAATATTGAAGAAACATGATCTATGTAATAAACAAACATTATTGCAGGCTACAGATGAAAAAGGATGCTGCCCACCTTTTAGCAGAGAAGAGATGAACTTAGGAAACATAATGAGACATACACCTTTTGAAATAGCCAATGTGAGAATTTGTTTCTTCTCAGTCACCCATACTGGTGACCTGGTCACAGCTTACTTCTCACTCTCAACCCCTATATATAATACTTTGTGTAGTCCTATAAGCAGGATGGTAAAATTTTTCTTTTTTTGCAAATGTGACTTCAGCTGAGTCTTGAAAGAAACTAGGAGAACCAAGAGTTAGAGATGTGCGAGAACATAGCAGCCACAGAGGACTGAAAATGAAAATACCTGGAGTCAGGAGATTGAAGGTTTTGTTTTGTTTTGTTTTTAACCTGCTAGAAGGCCAATGCCATTGGATTAAAGAGCATATGTTGGGGAGTAAGGTGTAAGAAGACTGAAAAGGTAGGAGGGGACTAAATATTGCAGGGCATTGAACATCAGAGGATTTTGTCCTTCAGATGGAGAGCCAATGAGGTTTATTGAGTAGAGATGTAGCATGGTCAAACACGCATTTCAAGAAAGTTGCTTTCATGGCTGAGTGGAAGATCTAGCATTTACTTTGCTTTCAGTTTTATTCTATCACAAGTAGTCCTACTTTAATATTCTGGTTTGCCTGCAGACTTCCTTCTTGTTGAGGGCATCCTTGGGATATGTACTTCATAGTAAAATCTTTGGCCTAAGGACTATGTCCATTTTCATGACTATTTGCATGATTCCACATTGATGTTCAAAATAATTTTACTAATTCATCACTTCCCCAACAAAGTACTAGTATGGTCATTTTTCCCACAATGTTCTTGCTTTGCCTGTTCCCATATTTTGTAATTTTTCCAACTGGAAGGTGAAGATACTTAAATGTGAATTTTTTGAACAAGGAAGGGAAAAAATAGAAAAAAAAAAACCTTTGCCAAGGCATAGAGACAAGAAAAGATGGTATGTTGAGTTTATGGAAAATCTTGTAGGCTATTTTGGTTAGAATGTTAAGTGCAAAGAAACAGTCTGAAATGATAAGTGAGAAATTTGAAGGACTTTAAATGCCTTTGAATTTATGAGTTAAGATCACTGGCAACCTCAAAAAAAAAGAAGTTGTGCCATGTTGCAGTTTATGAAGCCAAATTGAAAGGTGTTGGGAAGAAAGAATAAGTGATTATGATAAAAATATATCCCTTGAGTTCATGAGAAGAAATAGGTGAATAAATTGAGGGGACAGCAGGATCCAGTGAAGGATTTTTTTTTTTTTTAAGAAAAAGAGAAGCTAGAACTGTTTGTGAACAGCAGGGAAATAGGCAGACTATAAGGTATCTCCATAATCTATAATTCAGTCTCTATAAGGAGAGATTGGAAATGTGAAAAAAAAAAAAAGAGCTTCTGGAAGAATTAGGAGGAAATTTGGTTAATAATATAAACAGAGGACTTAACCCTATTGAAAAGAAGGATCACTTCTTACTCAGAGTGGGTGGAGAATGGAAATAAAGCTGAAGGGTTTTGCTGAGTGGAATAGGGAAGAAGAGCAAATCCAGAAGAGATGGTCTTTATTTTCTCAATGTTACTCTCAAAGGCTTCTATTAAGAGGATGACATAGGGAGCTTCAAGAGAGAGCAGATTTGGAATAGTGGTCATGGAGTATGTGGTAGAGATATGATAATAGAAGAATAAAAGGTTTTGTTGTGAAGCAAAATGCATTTATTTGAAATTAGATAAGCTAAATTAGTCATGGATCATAGCTATTGTGGTTGCATGTCTTTCTCTAACAACATTCAGGAACATGTGGATAGAAGGTAAAATTGTCAGTGATCTGATTATCATAGGGTTGGGATTGACTGGGCATAAATACTGATAAGAAAAGGAGAACACAGATTTCAGGGTAGAAGATAGTGTTGAACATAGTCAACCATAGGGTCAAGAATGTGAAAGGAAGAAAGTGAAGCTAGATTAGGAATAAAAGAATGAGAGTATGAAGAACAAAAAAGACTAGAGTTAAAAGTGAATAAACTAGCTTTGATATGGATTTGTTTTTCCTTTGAACAATTCTTAATTTGCCTCTCTGCCACTTTCATTCATTCTTTTGAATTCAGCCTTTCTCCTTATTCTGTCTCAGAGAAGTAACTATTTGTCCCAACTATTATTCCTCATTTAAAACCTTTCCTGATAATTTTACCCTCTCAACCTCACTCACCTCATTCATTGTGATACTATTTACAATAAAGTTCAGTGTGAGTTGTATTGAGGATTTTTAATGTAAGATTTTGATGAGAATATGCCTGATTTTTGTTTTGGAGCAACTATTTGAAAAAAACTGTCACAACTTACTGTTTGCTCCAAACCATTCTACATACCAGTGTAAGAATAACATGTCCCAATAATCTGATCATAATGCTCTTTTGTTCAGGAATGTTCGGTAATTCCCTGTTGTTTCCAAAGTAAAACTCAAAACTCTTTTCCTTGTTATCGAAAGTCTTCTACAATTCAGAAATCACCTACTCTCCAATCTTATTTAATATTAATTTATAATAAAAGGTAATGTTTATCTACTGCTTTACAATTTTCAAAGCACTTTACAAATCTTATCTCATTTTATCCTCTCCAAAGTGTTGGGAGGGAGGTGTTTTTGTTATTCCAGTTTTACAGATGAGGGAAAGTAAAGCCCTACCTCCTCCAAGAAGCCTTTCTTGGTGCTTCCTAATTTTAGTGACTTCTCTGAGACTAATCCCTCTCTCTAATTTATCCTGTGTAGATCTTGTGTGCAAACATCATAGTTTACATGCTGTCGCCTTTTTTATCCTCTGACCTCTTTGAAAGCAGGCACCAATTTTTGTTTGCTTGCTTGTTTTGCCTTCTTTTATATATTCCTAGCGCTCAGCTGAGATCATAGAAAACAGCACAAACATCATTAATACTAGTTGATTGACTGATTAGAATGTGAGATTCTTGGTAATAAAGGTGGTCATTTTTGTTGTATTTGCATTTCCAATACTTAGTAAATACCTGGCATATATAGTAAATGCTTAATAAATTATCTATCTAGCTATCATCTACCTAGGCAGTTACAGTTAACTAGTAAAACTTGACTTCATCTTCTACTTTCAAATCTCTTGTTTACTGGCCTTTTCACTGCTCAACCTTTGTCAGACTCCATTTGTGTATTGTTTTCACTATAGGCCTTGTATGATCCCTTCAGCTGTCAAACTGATATTCCTAAAATGCAAGTTTGATCATATCAGCAAACACTGCTAAACAGAACTGAAAGAAATCATAATTAAATTGATCGAATCCACATCAAATTTATGAGGTCAAATCTCATTGTAGCAGGGTAATTGTCTTAGTCTTCCCTACTACATACTCTCAAACACTCCCACAACAGGCAGTCATAATCCTCTTTTGTTCTGCAACCTACCATACCTGTCCCTCCCTAAACACTCCAGTAACTGAGAAAATTTAATTTAAAAGAAGGCAACTCTCTCTCTCTCTGTCTATCTAGCTCTCTCTCTCTTTCTCTGTCTCTAGCTTTTTCTGTCTCTCTCTTCCTTTCCTTTTCTTCTTTAATATCTATCATCTAGTCTTTCCTTAATGCCTTCAAATATAGCTAACTCACCCATCCTTAACAATACCAACAACAACCTAAGTTGGCCTACCATTTCTGTTAACTATTATACTATAGTTCTCCTCTTATTACTAAAAAAAAAGAAGCTGTCAGTTCTCCTTGTATCCACTTCCTTTCTCTGGATTCTCAAGTGTTCATAATCTGACCTCTATCCTCATCACTCTACTGTAATTTATCTTTCCAAAGTTAACAATTATTTCTTAATTGCAAATTCTACTGGTCTGTTCCTAGTCAACATCCTTCTTTGACTCTATTCAATATCTGAAGAGGGTGACTGCCTTTCTTCCTAGATAATAATAGCAAGGATTTATATAGTGCTTCAAAGTTTGTAAAATACTTCGCAAACACGATCTCAGTTTATCATAAACTCTCCCCTCTTTAGGATCTTGTGAGTTTTTTTTTCTCCTAGTTCTCCTACTTGTTCAAGTGCTCTGGAGCATTCTTTGCTGGCTCATCATCAATGTTGTACCCCCGAATCCTGAGTGCAACACAAACCTTTGACTTGGGCTTTCATTTTTCTCTGTCTCTCTCCTGTGTTCTCATCCTGCATCATCAGCTTCCTGCTGTGCATTTAAAATTGGAAATCCCACAGATATGTAAATTCAAGAAGCCTAAAACAGAACTCATTATCTTTTCTCCCAAGACCACTCCCCTTCTGAACATCTTCCCTTTTGTTGAAGATACAGTTATGTTTACCTTCACCCTAGTTCACATCCTTAGTTAGCATTTCCTCAATTCATCCTATCTATCCAATAGATTAATATTTTTTTCCATTCTTGCCTCTATACCATTTCTTTCATCCATCTCCTTTACTGCAATCTGTGTGTATACCAACTATGTTCAGGACATCATTACTTCTTGCCTAGATTATTGCAATGGACTTCTAATTAATTTTCCTGCCTAAGTCTCTCCCCATCTCATTCTTTCTTCCTTATGGTGGTCAAAATGATTTTCCTTGAATGTAGTCCACATCATGTCACTTCCCTATTTAATTTAATTAATCCCTGATGATTCCTTGTTGTCCCTAGGATCAACTATATAAGGGTTTTAAAGTCTTAATATGACCTTCACTTCAGTCTCATTAACCATTACTCCCATTCATGGTGTTGAAATTCTAATCTAATTTTCCTCCTTTCCATTCCTTACACCCACATCAAATCTCTTTTCATTGAACTAGTCATGCCTCATACCTAAAATATACTCCCTCTTCACCTCCACCTTCCATTACTTTCTATAAAACCAGCTTAAGCATCACTTCCAACATGAAACTTTTCTTAATCACTACCACCTCTTTAACTGCTAGTAACCTACTTTGCCAAACTATCTTGTAATTTTTAAAAATTATACTCTGTGGGGGCGGCCAGGTAGCACAGCAAGTAAGAGTACCGGCTCCAGTGTTGGGACGACCTGGAGATCGAATCCCGGGCTCGGACACTCAGCACCACACCCAGAAATAACTACCTTGAGCAAGTTACTTAACCCTGATTGCTTAAAAAAAAAAAATTATACTCTGTGTCTACTTATATGTTTATTTTCTTTAACCACAGAATGTGTGTGCTTGAGAACAGGGAATGTTCTCTTTCTCTCTCTGTAACTTGGTATATAGTAGCTACATATTAAATTTTTGTTGATAGATTGACCTGTTTCAAAGTTTTATGCATTTTCTAATCTGTGAATTTCAAGAAGGCAGTAATTTTGTTGTATTTGTTTTTTTTAATCTCCACATTCACTAAGTATATAGACTTACATATAGTCAATGCTTAATCATGTCCTTGTTGTTGTTGGACAGGGATTGCCAATAACATGTTATTAGTTATTTTTTCCACCTGCCCAAGAAACAATAGTACATAATAAGAATTCATGAGGATGTCACAAAAAATGAAAACAGGAAAATATTTTGAAGAATAGAAAAGAAATGAAAAGTTTGGAAGGAAAAAAAAGGAAAAGAAATGAAAGTTAAGAATCAAAACTTTTATATTAGTTTTATTTTATTCATGTGAAGTGTTATTTTTTATGAAGCACCCCTTGAACATCCCCACTGGATATAATAAATAATAATGAAATTATAATTCATACATTAAATGCACATTCCAACTAAAAGAAGAAAATGGGAATCACTGAAAAAAATCCCACATGTTTGTAGCATATGACTTTGAGAATTCTACATTTTATGTATGAGGCTACTAGTGATTTAAAACACTAAATTTAGAGCATTGAAAGTAGAAAATTTGGACTGGATATAACATTTTAAAGGCCTAATTAAGATCATATTTCTAAATGACTCCTTCCATTTTCAAATAGTAACACTTCAGAGTTTTTCTACATTTCCTTTATAAGAACACCTTTTTCAAGGATGCCTAGCTGCTCCATCCAGACTTGAATAAAATTCCAACTTAACCTATCATGCACTATTTTAATTTTATATATTCAGCTCACTTACATTGAGTGTTGCCCCAATATCTAATAATATGCCAAATAATCAAAGCAAGTTGAATTCCCAGCTGAGCTGATGTTCTGAAAAGGGAAGTTATTTAAGGTGTTAACAACCCTGATCTCCATCAAATGGCAGAAGGAGAGAATTATATATAAGCAAGTATCCCTACTGTATCTTTTCTTGAATTTCTGGAACATTTCCTCAATGGTTAGAGTTTGCAAATCTGGAGAACCTCCCTGTACACCTTTTCAGAGCACAGATTTAGGAAATGCTGTGTTTAGGGCACTCTAAAATAGTGGAGGTGCCCAGAATTCTGGGATTAGCCTTTTTTCCAAATGAGTTTGGATCTAGATGAGGAAGTAGGATGGATATATCACAAGATATTTAATTATAAAAGGGGAAAAAAAAGACTGCTAGCTTAAGGAGAAATGAAGATGATAAAATGTTTCAGACATATATGAAGTGCTCCAGGGAGAAAAGCCTGAAAGAGGACTTAAGACTTAGGATCATGTGATTTAGAGGTAGAAAGCACATTGGAGATCTATCATCTAGCTAAAGCCTCTCATTTTAGAGGCGATGAATTAGGTTCAAAGTACTTTTTATATAATAAATCACTGCTACTTTTGCTTGTTTCTCCCTAGGAAAGTTAATGTAACTTAGAAAAAAGGCATGCTCTCTTCATTGTAAGTTAAATGAACTTTGTAATGTTTACTCCCTCTTCAAGAGTTCCTAGAACACTTTTTGTTATCTCAATTGAGATAACTAGCCTACTATAGGCTACTTACTCAAATATTCTATGCATCTATTGAAATTTCTGCAGGGACACTAATATTTGAAAAAAAATCTTCGCATATGCATCAATTTTTACTTGGTTCCTGCTTTATAAATGCTTGTTGGATTTATTTGAATGGAATTTAATTGAGTCACTAGAGATTAAGTGTAGGTAATAATAATAACAATTATGATTCATATAGTGCTTTAAGGTTTGCAAAACACTTTATAAATATGATCTCATTTGTTTTCAGAACTACTCTGAGACGTAGGAACTATTATTATCTCAATTTTACAGATTGGGAAAATGAGGTAGAAAGGGAGGTTAAGTGATTTACCCAAAGTCACACAGGTAGTATCTGAGGACAGATTTGAACTGAAGTCTTGACTTAAGGTTCAACAATCTATCCACTATGCTACCTAGCTTCCCCTAAAGTAGATGTAGACAAGAAAACTGGATATTAAATAGTATCTCTGAAAAAATATATGCGTTATCTTTAGTCAGTCATTAACTTCTCTGAGTACAGAGCTTCAAATTCAGATTTCCTTTATTATCATCTCCTAGTGGAGATTATAATAGTATTCATAGTATTTTCTCTGTCTGTCTGCCTGTCTCTCCCTCTGTCTCTTTCTCTCTCTCTAATAAATTACATAGGTATGTTTATATATTTATATGTACATAGACACATGTATATATTATTTTTCAAAACTTAAAGTTCTATATATATGCAAGTTATTATATTTGCTAATTACTAAGAGGCTATTAAATTTTTTCTAAACTTTTTAAACTTAAACTAGCTTCTATGTCAAAGTGATTTGCATTTCCCTACCAATAATATATGCAGTTTATGTGGGACTTTTTATACTTAGAAATGAAATTTATAGCCCTAGGGAAAAAGAGGTTTGTAGAATGGGGGGGTGGGGTAGCAGTGATTAAATTTTTGAAATGCATTCTATGAAGACAGAAATCATTCTAACGTCTTCTCTTGACAATATTTTTAAAGATAATCTTTGAAGCAAAGTTGAGCACACTGGCTCAAACTTCATTATAACCTACAGTGAACTTAAAAGGATCTGGTTACTTTAATTATTTTGATGTAATATTCAATTCACTATAGACAGTGGTCCAGGTCCCCAACTCTATGCATTTCCTGGACTGGATTGTAATGTCTCACAAGTAAGTCTCTTTCTCTTCCCCATATCAATGATATCCCCTGGAAACATGAGGATTTCATTTGGCTTTCTATCTTTCAGCATATCCTCTTAGAATATAAGTATAATATGATGTATAGCTCATGTCTGGGTTTATTCAGAAAAGGTGAAAGGTCCTTCAAGCACTCAGGCTAACAATACATCATACACACAAAAGAGTTTATTCCACCCAATAGAAAATTTGAAATATAATGGACTCAAAACTGATTTATAAATATATATATATATATATATATATATATACACATACATACATATATATATATATATGTAATGTTCTTCCCTCTCCAGTGAGTTCTATCTTTCTGATGGATAGAAATAATCCTCTAGGCTTAAGGTATTACCTTAGGGTTGAAGATCTATCGTAAAGGAAGGTCACTTTCTCTTTAGACCATCTCCATAAATGACCTCTATACCATGTAGAGTAATGGTGACCAGTACTGCCAACACAACACTACTTTAAATGGGTCTTTACTGTGGGTTCTTATACTCAGCTTCTTACACAGAGTAAAGGAGTTTGCAGACAACATCGTTTTCTAGACCATGCTATCTAGTTCTGGGAATAAGAAGCAGCCTGAGATGGAAAGAGTCAGAATGTAGAAGAGCAAAGCTGAACCTTGTTCTACATAAACTTTGTTAATTCTGTGAACAGAAGTTATCTGGGGAAAGGGAAATAGATTTAATTTCCAATAACCTCCATGCTTTCTCATTACTGAGAAGATATAAACAAAAATATCAGGGAAGGGGTTGGATGAAAATCACTGATAATAATCATAATAGCTGGCATTTTAGTACGATAATGTTTTCCAAGAACTTTCCAAATATTAAATAATTTTATCCTTACAATAACTCTGGGAGGTAGGTGCTAATATTGCCCCAGTTTAAGAAATTATAAAACTGAAGCAGCCAGAAGTTAAATGACTTGTCCAGGGTCACATACTCATCAAATGTCTGCAAAAGTATTCTAACTCAGGACTTCCCAGGCCTTTATGCACTACATCTCAGGTTCTGGGCCCTGCATGTTTTTGGTTGTTTTTTGATTTTTTGGAGGGCAATTGGGTTAAGCAACTTGCCCAATGTCACATGGCTACTTTTTGTGTCAAGTGTTTGAGGACACATTTGAACTCAGGTCCTCCTGACTCCAGAGCTGGTGCTCTATTCACTGTGCCACCTAGCTGCCCCTTCCTGCATGTTGTTAACTTGCCTAATTAGACAACTAAGATATACAGCAAGTATACCATCAAGTATATCTAAGTTGTTGAATAAAGTATACATCAATTATACTTCAGTATCTATAGCCAGATAGTGTTCCCATCTGTAAGACTGTGGATAGTTATTATCTACACTATCCACCTCATAATGTTGTGATGAGAAAAGCATTTTGTAAACCGAGAAGAGTTATACAAACATGGGCTGTTCTTATTGCTGTGCCTTTTAGGTAACGTGCATTATGTTTCTGTTTGTTTCGTAGATGTCAGCGCTGAGCTTATCCACTTAGACATTCTTTAGAAAAACTATACTTTTTCCTCTAGACTCCAACAATCACAGATGTTTTTAAATATTTTTTTTCTTAATGATTCCTTTAGGACACGAAATTGCATTTGCATTTCACAATATATACTTAAAAAAAAGAAAATCTTGCATTAATTTCAAAGAGCTAATTTCACTAAAAACTTGCAAATAATCATCATTTTATCATGTCAGGAAGCCTTAATTAAATAAACAAATTATTAGTATTGATAGTAGAAGTACAACTAATAGTGATAAGTAATGGATTTTACAAATGTTCTTCCTAGAATTTATATTGAATTTGATCATAGAATCATAGACTATTAGAACTGAAAGAAACCTTAAGTTATTTATTCCAACCCTTTCTTATTAAAGGTGAGGAAACTAGGCTCTAAAAGGATAAGGGGGGCGGCTAGGTGGCACAGTGAGTAGAGCACCAGCCCTGGAGTCAGGAGGACCTGAGTTCAAATCTGGCCTCAGACACTTCACACAAAAACTAGCCATGTTACCTTGGGCAAGTCACTTAACCCCAATTGCCCTCCAAAAAGCAAAAATTTAAAAATTTTAAAAAGGATAAGAGATTGCTAACTGCTAACTTAGGTCTAGCTAATTGTGTCATATATAACTTTTTATACAGTTTTACAGTAGTATAAATAATAATCATATGTGTAGGGGTTTGATTTGCCTATAGGCAGAAATCAAATCAAAGATTTATATACCAACGTCATTTCTTGTGTGAAAAATTCAAGTACTATAAAAATATTGTTAAAAATGTATAAACCAACCAAAATCATCCAAATAGCTTTGACAGTTGGTTATTTAATGTAAAACAAAACAAAACAAAAATTAAATCCAGCTTCAGACATGTTCTAGCTGTGTAACCCTGTCCAAGTCACTTAATTCCTACTACCTTAAAAAAAATCTTTAAGTATCCTTTGCATAAATATGTGACCACCACAGATTAGCTTTTCTTGCTGTTTTGTCAAAAGTACTAAGGTGCTTTACAGCAAACATGGAAATGTGATTGTGACAACACAGAAAAACATAATTTCAAATGAGGCTGACCTTCACATAGAAATGTTTCAGTACATCCACAGGTAAAGTGTCATCTATTCTATTTTCATCCCTGTTGACCATCATGACCAACTGAGGGTCTTATCAGGGTTCACCTTTATTAACCAGCAGTTAGAAATTATTCACGTTAGTCAAGACCAGTAAATTCTGACCTCACTGCATTATACTGGGAAGATCTTTTTTTTTTTTTATTAGAAGTAATGTTGAAAAATTGAGGAAGGTTATGGTCTTCTAAGAAGAGTTATCTCTGTTGTAACCATTCAAACATATTGTTTCACAGGGGATGTATATTCAGATAGGGCAGATGGTAGCATTTCCCAGAACATCTGTTACCCATCATTCTTCCACACAGCAACCCAGATGCTGTTGACAACTTGTATGTAAATCATGCTGACAATTTGTTCAATGTCTTTCCTGCTGAGACTGAGGTTGTCCTGGTCATACCATTTATCAGATAGAGGAGATATTACAGTCCCGCAAGAATAGTTCCAACTGTTTCTTTGGCCAGGGAACAATAGCAGTCATTAAATCAATGAAACAATTTATCTACCTTGAATTTATCTCCATATTACAGCAGGGATTTTCTCCCTCCCCTCCTTCTCCAGTCCTGTGTGAAGATGAACATTAGATATTTAATGTTTTGCAGAATAGAAAAAATTTAAATGGCTTCTTAGTGATTGTTCTTAACCTCTCATTATATTTTTAGTGACATTGACAGTCATTTCTCTGACCTTGTGTTTTAAAATTACTTTCATCTCAAGGATGTGACATATAAGAGAGAAATTATGCATGTATTACTGTATAAATGTCAGGCTTTTTAGTTTGCAAATGCCTGCTATAAAATATTCACATTACAGGAAGTTGATTTACAACCCATTTTGGGCTTGAATCTTTCTCAATATAATTGTGTTCCCTTCTTCAGACTGCAACTTTGACATTGTTGAAAATAAAAGGAAAAAACTTGGGAGGAAAGGAGGGGGGGGAGAACTCCTTTCTTTAATTAACCTAGCTACCCAAGTAATAAACTAAAACCATTGGCATTTAATAGGTAATTATAGCTTTTCTAAACAACCTTAATTAGACTATAACACAGGTTGTAAAAAGGAAAAAAATGCATAATTAAATTCAAATGCATACATACTATAAAAGAATTAGACCTGTGGGTAGAGGTTTACATACAGGAAACCTTTTTGGACTAAACAATTTATGAAAGTTTTTCTAAACCATACATCACATTTAAAATTTCAGTGTGCATAAATTAGATAGTTACATTTTAATTTATCTACATCTATAATCATTTGATGTAGCCATGAGCATTTTAGTTATGTGATCACAGATGAACTTAGAACATTATGGGGAAGCTATTGGATATATTGAATAAATTCAGGCATGTTCTTCAAATAGGCATTCACAATAAATAAAATTCAAATTTAGAAAGTCTTACATGGTAATTTGAATTTTCTTTTCTCTCCAATGAAATTTGACATTCTCACTCAATATCTGATTGATCTATCCTTCTCAAGATTTCTTTTGACACTGGGGTTTCACAGAAAATTTTTCTGTACAGCTAACAAATGAGGCAACCATGGTTTTCTCTGGCCCTTTTGGCAGGTAGTAAGCCCATCAAATTCTAATAATTTTCAACTTATGACAAGGTTGAAAGTAAATTCTATCTAGGGATTAGACTCATAGCCTCTTAGTTCAGGTGCATCTATGTAAACCACAAAGCCATATGGCTGACTACCTGAGAGGTTCAAAAGACTATTTCAAGCATTTCCTATAATTGGGAATGGGGTTGGGGGAGAGGAGGAGTAATACTTTCTGGCACAGTAATGCTTCAGTAAATTATGTTCAAGTAATTTACCTGAAATTGAACATACTTGCAACATCTGGGAAGAGCATTTCACAAAATATTATTCATGACTGTGTTAAACTATGAATAATGAGATCCTAAATGAAGCCAAGATTAACTTGATTTCACATTAAGGTATTTATATTTTAATCATATTTAATAATGTTTTTTAGTAAGTTAGGGTAATTCTCCAAGAAAAGTTGTTCTAAATGCTCAGGAAAATAAGACATTATATTATCACAGAATCATACACAATTACAACAGCAAGGTATTTATTTTAGAGATCATGTAGGGCAGCCCCTTCTTTAGACAGATTAGAAAATTGAAGATCAGAAAAGGAAAATGACTTCCTCAAGTCCCATTGCTAGAAGGGAAGAGAGAACAAGAAAGAGAGAGATGCATGAAGATAGAGATAGGGACAGGGAGGCAGGATTCAATTCTTGCCTTTGACACAGATGCAGAGCAGCTTCTAATCTCTATTACACTAAGGAAGGAAGGAAGGAAGGAAGGAAGGAAGGAAGGAAGGAAGGAAGGAAGGAAGGAAGGAAGGAAGGGAAAGGAAAGGAATTCTTTGAGTTAAGAAGACTTGGATTCAAGTCTAGCCCTGGAAACAATGTAGGAATGATCCAAGGCAAGGTCTTTAGTCTTTTATTATACCAAACATCTCTCTAACACATGAAGTTGAAAAGGAGTCTATCTGTATTTTTAGAGAGGGGTTTCCTAATTGGGAGTTTGTCATATCAATGAAAGCACAGAACTGTGAGAGAGAAAGGGAGAAAGAGGGAGAAAGGGAGAGAGGGAGAGAGAGTCTTACAGGGTTCCTAAGCATTCTGACTCTAGACTCTTGGTTATTTTTAGTAGAGTCTATGTAAATGTTTTGTGTGATCAATTATGCATGTCACAGTCCAAGCTTCCACCAGCAAAATATTCTATTTTAGAATATTGAGTGGCACAGTGAATAGAGCACTAGACTTACAGTGAAGAAGATCCAAATTCAAATCCAACTTCAAATACTTACTAGCTCACAACCTCAGTTTGCCTCAGTTTCCTCAATTCTAAAGTGAGAATAATAATAGCACCTACCCTCCCAGTGTTGTTATGAGGATCAAATGAGTTAACATATGTAAAGTGCTGAGCACAGTGTCTGGTACATAGGGAGCATGTATAAATACTTATTGTCTCCTTCCCCTCCACCTTGCAAGATTAATCAAACCACTAAAAAACACATGTACCATCAGGGATACAAGTCTTATAAAAGACAAAAAAAGAAACAAATTGAATCATCTCTGCCCTCATACACAAACAGTTGTCATTTCTTAAATTACTCAAGTTGATGAGTGAGAGAACATCTTGGGAAAATTTTTTAAGGAATCTGAGAAACTCTTCCAATACATTCACTGAGAAAATGGTTGGCCATTTCATATTCTCAGTGGCCACAGAGGTCTCCTTAATTCCTTTTCCCTTGGCTTATCCTCTGGCTGGGCTCTGGACTACAGGGTCAATGCCAAGGGAGTGTTTGTGGAACTGTATCTCTTGCGCAGAAAGGCATGACATTCAATCAGACCTATAAGGAACAGCTAAGGATTTCTCTGTCTTTGCATTCCCACTCTTGTACTCTCAGTACTTTTACCAAGTGAATGACCATCTCTTTTCTCTATTTTCAAAATGTGCACATTTTTATTTACATAGTATCATCTCCAGACTGGACTGGTGGTCCCCTCAAGAACAACCCTGTGATTCCAGGACCACATAACAGCAAGGGAAGTGACTCCTAGTGAGATGACAGATCTATGTGAAACAGGAAAAGGAAAAAAAATAAAAATGACGGAGAGAGACAGAGAGAGAGAGACACAGAGGTCTTTTAATGATGATGAACAGGAGATTCCTGGGGCTTTAGGCTAATGAGAAAGACATACCACAGCATGCCCCTTGATTCTTAGTACCTGTATCCATAGAGACTACTAAGAGCAGACTATTCAATTGAAATCCTTTTCTTCCCTCTTGAACTAAGTTTTCACTTGTGTGACACAAAATCCTTCTGACTTTTGTGCATCCTATTGTTAAACTCATTTGTATGGCTTCCCTGATTACTGTTTTTAATTGCTTGCTCTGGTAAATATATTTAGATCATCCTTCAATGAATGGCAACTCCCTTGTCTCATTATGTCACTAAAAATAGTTATGCAATACAAGTTATGCAAATGTTGAGCCATAATTATTCAGTTGATGATTGGTTGGACTGAACTCCAATTCAATTACCTGCTTATCCTATTTCAATAGGACCTACATCCATGTGAGATGAATCTACCGTTATATCTCAGCTATAACATGGCTAACACCAACGCACTTGCTTTCTCCTCTTCCCATTACTAGACTTTGGAGAGCTGGATCCATACCCTAAAATCTCTCAAAGGCTATATTTTGGAAGTTACCTTTTAGTTTTTAACCTCCTGTCAGAAATGAAGTTATACCTAAATCATTAATTTTTACCAAACTGTGACCTCCCTAACTACCAAGTCTCTCTCCCCAGAACCTTATTGAAGATCATTATCTCAGATACTCAACTTATCTTGAAATTGCACATGTCATCATATATAGATTATCTTCTTAGTGTAAATCACTTTACCACCACCTCCATCCACAAAGCACAGAACTACACATTATCTTGGGATACATTAAAGAAACTGTAACTTTCTGAGAATTGAATCAGTCCCCTAAAGACCAAATCAGAAAATGTTTTCCAATCCAGATGTCGGGTACAATCTCTTATTTTGAGTTCACACTGTGATAGAAATAGCATCATGTTTATATAGACTTGAATGGTTTCCTTTAGGTTGGTCTTGAGGACTAGAGGCATAAAAGCCTATCCTACGAGAATATGGTGTTTTAGAGATTTACCAAAATTTCCAAATCATTGCTAGGCATCTCTTTGATTTAATATCGCTGCTCTGGTAAAGGTAAGGGTGGAGTCTGGTGAGAAAAACTTTTATTTTTAGCAATTAATATTATTTTCAATTCTTTAATATAATTATATCTATCTAATTATATTTTATGGCCCATGAGTACTATTCAGGGAATTGCAGTCCTGGATTCCTTTTTTGAGGACCAATAGGATCGGGGCATGGAACAGGAGGAAGACAGTGAAGTCAGAAATCCAGAACCAGAAGTTTCCAAGAAAAGAATAAGCTGCTTACAGGCCATAGGGGAATTTAAGAAGGATTTTGAAAAACAAATAAGAGAAGTGGAGGAAAGACTGGGAAGAGAAATGAGAATAATGCAAGAAACTCATGAAAAGAGAGTCAACAGCCTGACTGAAGAAAATAACACCTTAAAAATAGACTAATTCAAGTGCCAAAAGAGGCTCAAAAAGGCAATGAGGAGAAGAATGCCTTAAAAAGCCAAATTTGCCAGATGAAAAAAGAATCTCAAAAGCTCACTGAAGAGAATCATTCCTTCAGAATTAGATTGGGGAAAATGGAAGCTAGTGACTCTGTGAAAAATCAAGATACTATTAAACAGATCCAAAAAAATGAAAAAATTGAAAGCAATGTGAAATATATCATTGGGAAACCACTAACCTGGAAAATAGATTCAGGAGAGATAATTTAAAAGTTATTGGACTACTTGAAAGCCATGATCAAAGTAAGAACCTAGAAATCATCCTCCAAGAAATCCTCAAGTTAAATTTCCCTGATGTTTTAGAACCAGAAGGCAAAATAGAGGTTGAAAGAATCCACTGATCACCTCCTGAAAATGATAGCAAAAAGAAAACTCCTAGAAATATTATAGCCAGCTTCCGGAGTTCCCAGATCAAGGAGAAAGTATTATAAGCAGCCAGGAAGAAACAATTTGAATACTGTGGAAAGAAAATCAGGATAACACAGGATCCAGCAGCTTCTACACTGAGACCTTGGAATATGATATTCTGGAGGTCAAAGGGGCTGGGATTAAAACCAAGAATCACCTACCCAGGAAAACTGAGTATCATATTTCAGGGGAAAATATGGTCATTTAATGGAATAGAAGACTTTAAAACATTCTTGATGAAAAAAACCAGAGTTGAATAGAAAATTTGAAATTCAGATACCAGAAGCAAGAGAAGCATAAGAAGGTAAATAGCGAAAAAAAAACATAAGGAACCTATCAAAGTTGAACTACTTCCATTCATATTCCTACATGGAAAAATGATCATTGTCACTTATGAAACTTTTCTCAGTATGAGAATAGTTGAAGGGTATATATATATACATACACACACACACACACACATATATATGTATGTATATATACACATATATATGTGTGTGTATATATATGCATACATATATATGTCTATATTGGAGGGTATATGGGCATATGAATACATATGCAAGTCTGTGTATATATGTTTACAGGTATACATAAACAGAGGGTACAGGACCAGTTGAATAGGAAGGGATGATATTAAAAGGTGAAATTAAGAGGTGAGAGAGGAATATAATGAGAAGAGATGGAGAGAGATAGAAGGGGTAAAATATCTCATATAGAAGAGGCGAGGGAAAACTGTTACTATGGAAGTGAAGAACACTAAGGCAAAAGGGAATGAGTCAACCTTATTCTCAATGAATTTGGCTTAGGGAGGGAATGACATACATACTAAATAGGGTATTTTATCATACAGGAGATTAGGGGAGAAGGGTATGAGATGGAGGATGATGGAGGGGAGGTCAGGCTGGGGGGGGGGGAGTTGTAAGTACCCACTTTTGAAAAGGGACAGGATCAGGGCAGAGTCAAGATGGTGGAGTAGAAGCAGGACCTCCCTGCTGCTCTGGCTTACACCTTCCCCAATCCATGTGAAAAGGGGACTCTAAACAAACTTTGGAGCTGCAGAACCCACAAAAAGACAAAGAGAAGCTAATCTCCCATTGAGGACAGTCTGGCAGGCCTGCAGGAATTGGCCAGCATAGTGCTCTGGGAGCCAAGCCCAGCCCCACGCCAAGGCTTTAGCCCCAGGGCAGGCCTGACAAGCCGCTGGCCTGAGGGACTCCAGATCAGCAGCACCTGTGGGCATTTCTAGAATTATCAACACATAAATGTCAAGAACAAGGTGAGAAATCAGTGCAGTCTGGATTTGGGACCCAGTAAGTAGGAGTGCATGGCTTTTGCCTTCAGGGTGAGAAGCTGCTGAGAGCTGGCACAGCCAGCCAGTGCCATGTGGCAGCTTCAGCTCCTGGCTTGCAGAGTATAGGGGGAACCAAGAACCAGTCTGAAGAGTAATCACTCTTACTTTAACCTTCTTGGATCTGGATTGGAGTCTAGGGTGGAGGTCCTGGAGTGTGTGTCCAGCTTGCCAGAGCATGTGGAGACTTCAGAGAGGGCACCCATCTAATACCTCCGGCAGCTGAGAAAACCCCAGCATTTGGGACCAAAGCTCCCCTGTCTGGTGGAAAAGTCCTACAGAGTCAAAAAGCCCAGGGGTCAAGTGACTGAAGGGCGACATGACCAGGCAAAGGAAACAAAGCAGATAGAAGATTCCAACATTAGACTCCTATTTTGGGGACAAAAAGGAGCAAAGCATGGAACAGGAGGAAGACAGTGAAGTCAGAACTTCTGCACCAAAAGCTTCAAAGGAAAATACAAGCTGGTTACAGGCCATAGAGGACCTTAAGAAGCAGATAAGAGAAGTGGACGAAAAATTGGGAAGAGAAATGAGAACAATGCAAGAAAATTACAAAATGAGAGTCAACAGCCTGACTGAGGAAAATCACAGCTTAAAAAATAGACTCACTCAAATGGCAAAACAGGCTCAAAAAGGAAATGAGGAGAAGAATACCTTAAAAAGCCAAATTTGCCAGATGGAAAAAGAATCTCAAAAGCTCAATGAGGAGAATCATTGCTTCAGAATTAGATTGGAGCAAATGGAAGTTAATGGCTTTATGAGAAATCACGATGCTGTTAAACAGATCCAAACAAATGAAATAATAGAAGGCAATGGGAAATATCTCAAGGGAAAAACCACTTACCTGGAAAATAGATCCAGGAGAGATAATTTAAAAATTATTGGACTACCTGAAAGCCATGATCAAAGTAAGAACCTAGAAATCATTCTCCAGGAAGTTCTCAAAGAAAACTGCCCTGATGTTTTAGAACCAGAGGGCAAAATAGAGGTTGAATGAATCCACTGATCACCTTTTGAAAAAGATCCCCAAAAGAAAACTCATAGGAATATTATAGCCAGGTTCCGGAATTCCCAGATTAAGGAGAGAATATTACAAACAGCCAGGAAGAAACAATTTGAATATTGTGGAAACACAATCAGGATAACCCAGGATCTGGCAGCTTCTACACTGAGGGATCAAAGAGCTTGGAATATGATATTCCAGAGGTCAAAGGAGCTGGGATTAAAACCAAGAGTCACCTACCTAGCAAAACTGAGTATCATGTTTCAAGGGAAAATATGGTCATTCAGTGGAATAGGGGACATTCAAGCATTATTGCAGAAAAAACCAGAGTTGAATAGAAAATTTGACATTCAGATAAAAAATGCAAAAGAAGCATGAGAAGGTAAACAGGGGAAAGAAATCATAAGGAACTTATCAAAGCTGAACTATTAACATTCCTACATGGAAAAACAATAATTGTAACTTATGAAACTTTTCTCAATAGTTGAAAGGAATAGAAATATATATATATATATGTGTGTGTGTGTGTGTGTGTGTGTGTGTGTGTGTGTATGTATATATATATGTGAGGGTATATGGGCATATGAATACATATGTGAATGTGTGTATATATGTTTATAGGTATACATAGATAGAGGGCACAGGACCAATTTTACAGGAAGGGACGATACTTAAAAGGTGAAATTAAGAGGTGAGAGATGATTATAATGAGAGGAGATGGGGAGAGACAGAATGGGGTAAATGATCTCATATAGAAGAGGCAAAGGAAAATAGTTACAATGGAGGGGAAGAATAGGAAGGCAAAAAAAGTCAACCTTATTTCCATTGAATTTGGCTTGAGGGGGGAATGAAATACACACTAAATAGGGTATCTCACCCTCCAGGAGAGTAGAAGGGTAAGGGGATGAGAGGGTTGATGATGGAAGGCAGGGCAGTCTGGGGGGCAGGGAAGTTGGAAGCACCCACTTTTGAAAAGGGACGGGATCAAAGTAGAGAATAGAACAAGTGGGAGGTGGGATAGGAGGGAGGGAAATATAGTCAGTCTTTTACAATATATCTACTGTGTTATTGTTTTGCATTAGCCACACATGTACAACATATACTGAACTGCTTATCTTCCCAGTAAGTGACAAGGGAGGAAGGGAATGAATCTGGAAGACAAAATTTTAAAATCAAATATTGAAATATATATACTATTATTAATACTATTTTACATGTAATTGGGAAATAAGATATACAGGCACTGGGGCATAGAGATCCACTGGAAAAGTCAAAAGGGGTATGGGAGAAAATATTGGAGAGAGCAGATTGGAGGAGGGAATATCCTGTGGGACTGCTATTTTGAGGCGGTGGGTAGGGGAAAAATGGGGAGAAAATTTGTAACTCAAAATCTGGAGGAAATCAATGATGTAAATCAAAAGTTAATAAAGCATTTGAAAAATTAAAAAAATGAAAAGGGATAGGATCAAAGTAGAGAATATCAAGTGTGAGCTGGGATGGGATGGAGGGAAATATAGTCAGTCTTTTACAAAAATCTACTACGGAAATATTTTGCATAGCTACACTTTTACAACCTATATTGAATTGCTTAACTTCCCAGTAAGGGTGGGTGATGAGGGAGGTAGGTAGAGAAAGAATCTGGAATTCAAAGGTTTAAAATAAAATGTTTAAAAAATATATTATCATTATTATTATTATCATCATTTTACATGTAACTGGGAAACAAGATATATAGGCACTGGGACATAGAGATCCAACGAGCCCTGCTGGAAAGTTGGAGGGGGGATGGGGGAAGATATAGGAGAGAGCAGATTGGGGAAGGGGTTATTCAGTTTGATTTCTGTTTTGGGGTGGTGGGTAGGGGAAAAATGGGGAGAAAACATGAAACTCAAAATCTTGTGGAAATGAATGATGTAAAAAAAAATAAACTAAAAAAAAAACCAAACTTAATTTGAAAAAAAAAGATCAAGAGTGTGCCCCTATTTGAATACCTTTTTCACTCCTGTTTTTCATCTCCCTGCTATGTGTCATTTTCCACCATTATAGTATCAACTCCCTGAGTATAGAATTCCTCTTGTTTGTTTATATTTGAATCTCTAGCACTTAGCTCAGGGCCTGGCACATAATGAACACTTAATGAACCTCTTCCTCCCTTCCTCTGCTGCCCTCTCTCTCCCACCCCTCCCATGTTCTACTGTATCAATAGAGATTATTCACTTAGACCAAAACCAAAGGAAATTCTAGGATGAACACTTTGACTTTCAGAGAGCTGGATACCTTTCTTGACTTGTTCTGCCCACTTTGTGAGGAGGGTTTATATATTTCTATTAGTCTAAGGGGCTAATAAATGATTCTTTCTGTTTTTTGTTTTGTTTTTGCTTTTTGGAGGGCATTTGGGGTTAAGCAACTTGCCCAAGTGTTAAGTTTCTGAGACCAGATTTGAACTCAGGTCCTCTTGGCTCCAGGGCCTGTGCTCTATTCACTGAACCACCTACCTGCCCCTTAAATGAATTTTTCTAATCAGAACTTTTATTGACATGGTGGTTCATGAAAATTCTGTCTCCTCTTTTTATTTCAAGTGAGTTTATATGCTGTATTACATTTTTCAAGTCCTAAGTTATACCAGGTTCTTTAATCATAATATATTGATCACAGTCAAATATATGAAATAAAAGAGAAACCTCCATTATTCCTTCTCTGAAGACACAGCATCAAATCTGCCTCTGTCTACAGCAAGCCAAAACTTGGGTACAAAGAAATACTATAGGTGCTCAGAACCAAAACTCCTGTTCTCCCCAATACAGGGAAAGAAAGGTATTTCCCTCTGACGATATCCCCTGATTAAGCTAAGTGCTGAACAACTTGGCTGGGTCCATCAGTCCTTGGTTTTGTGATCTGCTCTGACTACTTTTGTAACTACTGGTCACTCTGCTCTATCCATCCCTCTAGCTTCTTTGAGGTCATTATATGTATGCTTGATTTCCTCCTGGGCTTATTTTATGCCCAAAGCAGGTATGGTCTAACTATTAAATTCATCTCAGGATATAAACTGGAGAATAAGGCTCAAGAGATGTCCTGTTCCAATTGTCATGTTGTCTTTCTCTTTATTGCCAGTTCTAAAATTCTTGCCATCCAGCCTAGTATGAAAATGCTGCATTCAAGTCCTACTTTACATGCTCCCCCTCCTTTTCCTCCTTGTCACATTCCTACCAAACTGTGATCTGATCAACTAAAGTTAATTTTCCAATAAAAGGTATTGATGGGGTACCTGGGGTCTAGGTTGGACCAACTTGTAAAACCAGTCTGTGAAGTTGTAATTTGTCCTTTCCTACCCTTGAGATCTGCCCCTTCCCCCATCCCACATTCCACCTAGGCAATACCCTTCTACCCCTTTTGTTCTTACTTAATCTCTTGATTAAGTAATCAAGGCCAGGCCTGGCCCACACCCTCCTCTATCCTTGCCTTCTATCTCCTTAACGACCTGGCCCAAATCTTATCTAAACTATCTATTCACATGCTCCTCTTGGTCAGCTCTGACCTTTGTCTATGCATTGAGGCCCCTCCTGTCAGGCCAGCCCTGACAATGGCAGCCCTACCCTTTAAAAGTAAAAGCATGTACCCCTCTCACTTGCAGGTCCCCTAAAGGACTCTTGCCCACTTCTCATGGAAGTGTAACAATAAACTTCTACAACTCTCACTCCAATTAAGCCTGAGACCTTGAATTCTTTCCAGACAATATTGCAGGTTTTCTGGTCTTGGATAAGATCAGAATATCTGCTGAACCTTTTGGGATCCCGTTTTACCCCCCATCAGAATAATGATTCTCAGTGATATTTAATCTCAGTGGTCAGTTCCTCAAATAATCATGACACTGCACCTGAGCCCATGAAACAACCCCAAAGGGAATATTACAAATGAAGAGTACTTATTGTCATTAGTAGTAGTTGAAGTGGAATATTCCAAATATGCATTGTTATTCAATGATTGTGCAGTATATGTAGGTGTGTATATAATTATATATGTGTGCATATATGTATACACATATGATATGTGCATATATGCATGTATGTACTTATACGCCCATGTGTATTTGTGTCTATATATACACATACCCTTAAAATATTTTTGGATTTTGTTTGTTTAGGGTCTTCGTAATTTTGAATTTAAGGATTTCCTTATATAGTTTTTATAGTAACAAAAGACTCAAATGCTGTCCTTCATTCATTACTGACATAATGATTTAATGTTGTAAAGAAAGTATGGGATCTCATCAAAGTTGGATAGCTTTGTGTTAGTACAATTTCCAATACTACTGGGAAACAATGAAATTTGGCCTTTGACAAATAATTGATAAAACCCAATGTGTTGAGGCCCATTACAGAGTTTGATATCAGTCAACTTATGGGAATTGCTGGTACAAAACCATTGACTAGAAGTCATATTTGGTAGACTGGAACTGATTCTGATATTGAAAAGTTTGGCCCTCATTCCTATTCAAAACTGCCACAGCAATCACAGATCTGGACCGGTGATTTTCAATGCTAGGTGATTTCTTTCTGAGATTGGGGTCATCATTCACTACAGTTGAATTTAAGAGATCTGTAGACAAGTACATTACATGTACTTTCCTTCATTATATTTTATTACACTCAATCAAATGGTCAAAGAGAAAGGATAATGGAGGCCTCTAAGGATATCCTGAAGTGAATGGTCAAAGGGCATTGGCCAATAAAATGTGCTAGCTTCATCATTGCTTAACACTGATTTCAACTTTACAAAAGCTATACACCATTCACTATCCCAGAGAATTATAAAAAAAATTCTCAAGCGTATTCCATTATATTAAGAGAAAGTACAAATATTACCCAGTAGTATGTATGCTTATGTACAAATAAGTGACTAAAATAAATACAAAATAATTTCAAAGGATGGAACAAGAGAAGAAATCAGCAAAGACTTGAGAAGTGGTACTTCAACTAAATCTTGAAGGGAGCTAAAATTTATAAGAGCCAAAAGAGAGAAAGGAAAGCATTCCAGGTATGTGGGATAGCCTATATAAAAATCAGGGGAATGGAGATGGAATGTTATATGGGGAATATGAAATCACCTATTTTGACTATGATATAAAACACAGGAAAGAAAATAAAATGCAAACAATTTGGAAAGATGGTCTAGGGAAAGATTTAGAAAGACATTAAATGGCAAAGACATTTGCATTTTATCCTAGAGACAAAATGCCAGTCATTGTACAAACAGGAATCAATCCTGGTGCATTACTGATGGGATAATGTCTCAAGCTTGAAATGTTTCCATCCAAAAATAAACAAAGATGTATAAGATAAACATAGATAAATTCTGGCTGCTACTATTCCTTAGAAATGCTAGGTTGTACTCTGCATACATAGTCATGTCATTATATGACTGAATATTATTTGTCCTTTGTTCTCAAAGATGACTAATAAAATCAGGAAGGTGATGTCTTGACTTGAAGGTGAATTGTATTCAAGTGAGGCAGGGTTGTGCAAATGTCTCCTACAGAGACCTCTGGATCTGGTGGCAAAACATAAATCAGAATAACTGAAGATGGCCCCCTTGCAGTGGGAAACCTTAGCCTTTTTAAGCTAAGTTCTTTCTCAGGTCTCAGTTTTTTGGAGACAACACCCACTCAGTGATAAAGACTGGGTAAGAAAGGAGGCAAAAAGTGGCTTCTTTTATCTACTCAAAAACAAACAAACAAACAATCTGGCAGGGGAAGACTCTCAGGGTTTCTTCCCAAAACAGAAACAGTAGCATTTACACTCATTCTGTGCTCTCAAAACCAAAACAATAACCAGTGAAGCTTGGGTTGGGACCTACAATTGCCCATTCAGTGAGAGCCAGAGTGATTTGGGTTTGTGACACAGGTCAAGTAGCTCCATTTGAATGGCAATGAGCTTTATCAAAGTCTGGTTTTCTAGTATTTCAAGAAGTCATAAATGTCCAATACATGGGGCAAAAGAGTTAAGTATCCCAGTTTTTTTTTTCTTTTAATGACAGAATAAATAAGTAGAGAAGAGAAAAAATCTATCCATAAACCTCAAGATATATTGTGAGGTTTCAGCAATCAAAATTTGTATTCCTTTGGGCAGAGCAACCACAGGTAAGGGTATAATTCACCTTGTGAATAGTGAAAGAGGAAGGCAAGGAAGGAGAGAAGGGAGAAAAGAAGGGAAGGAATGCATGTTTACCTCAGAAACCATTTAGAAGCAGCTAGGTGGTACTGGGTCTGGTGTCCCCAAATACCTAGGTTCAAATCCAGTTACTAACTGTATGAGCCTGGAGAAGACACTAAACTTCCTTCTCCCTCACTTTCCTTTACTGTAAAATGTGGATAAAGTAGCACTTACTTTCCAGTATTGCTGTGAAGATTAAATGAGGTAATATTTGTTAAAGCCATTAGCATAATGCCTGGCACATAGTAGACACCTAATAAATTCTTGTTTTCTTCTTTCTTGAGATGGTAAACAATAGAGATAATCTCTAAGGATGCTGAAATATAAAGAATTCAAAAAGAGACATATTATGAAGAGAGAAAGGTTTAACAGTGACTCCCTTTGCCCAGCTGAAAATAGCTAGGAGTAGAAAAATGGAAATGATTTTGTAATGGATATTTGCCTTAGATTCATGGCAAAGGCAAGTATTTTTATGATTTTCTTTTTGTTGTTGCTGTTGAAAAATATTCAGGGAATACCATGGTGAAAGTTTGGAAATTCAATCTTTTCCTATTTGTTGCATCAGGATTTGTCCTTAGCTCAGAGTCTGATCATAAAATAAAAGTAGATAATTTGATTCAGAAGGGAGCACAGAAGCCATCAAGTCCATCTAAATCCAACTGTGAATAACCATACTAAACAAATGTTCATCCAATGAGTGTGTCACCTGAAGATTTGGAAGCTATGTAAGTCATTGATAAAAAAAAAAATGATGTTAAATAATATGGAACAAACGTACAAACTTGAGACAGTGCATAGGAAATCATCTTCCAAGTTGACAGTGAACCATTAATGATTACTAATTGAAGATCATGAAATTTGTAGAAGGGAAAAAAAGGAAGAAAAGAAGAAAAAAAAAGAAAAATAATTTGCAAATGTTTTTTTTTAAGACAGATGGAGGGGGCGGCCAGGTAGCACAGCAAGTAAGAGCACCGGCTCCAGTGTTGAGAAGACCTAGAGATCGAATCCCGGGCTCAGACACTCAGCACCACACCCAGAAATAACTGGCCCAGTAACCTTGAGCAAGTTACTTAACCCCGATTGCTTAAAAAAAAAAAAAAGACAGATGGAACAGAAAATCTTTCCCCATTTCTATTTGTAGTTACCTCTTCCTAAAACGGAGTGTATTTATTTGACCTTTTTTTGACCCTTAATTGACTTGATATATTGTATAACTCATTGCTAAACCATTGTTTAACACACACACACACACATACACACACACACACACACACACACACATATACATTTGGACAAAGCACTTAGCCACATTGTGACCTTAGTTTCTATATCTGTAAAACAAGTAGGATGCCCCCTGAACTCCTTACTAGCTTTAGATCTAGGATTCTGGGTTCTATGGTTCTATGACCTTTTATGTAAAATTCAATTGCTAAGCTAGTTCCCAGGCACAAAGCTCAATTTACTATGAGAAAAAGTATTTTTTTGGTGTAAGTCAGTGAAACTCCTTCACCAGTCAAATTCATGATATTATGAGCTCCCCATGCAGCCAGTCTGCTCCACAAAAATGTGCCATCTCCTTCTGCTTTTAGAAGCTTAAGTACCTCATCCCATTTTTTATTTTCCTATATAGTAAATTAGAACAAACTCTATTAAATATCTGTGGTGATAATTTATGAAACTTTGCAATTAACACAATGTCATCTTTATACTAGATGAACCACAGCCACCTATGTAAACCACAACCAACCAGATATATGGAGAATATTTCTTCTATTTGAATTCTGTGCTAGACAAGGGGAAGAAAGAACATGCTTTACTATTTTGTATGTTGCCTGTTATTAATGATTACATAGTTTCCAAATGAAATTTTATCTAGCAAAAATTATGAAAACTATGAAAGAATCTTGTATGATTTTGAATGTTCATGGGAGACATCTTGTTGGAGGATAAAGGCAACATTTTACTATATGCAATCAGATTCTTTTTTTAACTCAAAAAGTGAAAAAAAAATGATATATCTCTACCTTTAAGTCAATCGTGTCACTACATAAGTATTTTACAATAGACAATAATTTATGAAAGCCTATTGCCTTGTAAAGTCAAGCATGAACAGCTTTCCACAGGATTGCTGTTGTGAATAGCTCTAAGGTTCTGATCACATAGTATAGTGAACTCTCTATTTATTCAGCAATAAATTAAAGCAAAACATTCATAGAAACCAAAGTACAGCATTCACAATGATTTAACATAACAACTTATCACTAAAGTGGCCACATAATTTTCACTTAAAGTGGCAACATAGTTTTAAACAAAAGATATCATTCAGTAAGTCCTTAACTCAATCATCCTTAAGGAGAAATCCTTCTTAAGTGACACAAGTACAAAGGTCAAAGTTTTCCACCTCTAGGTCATATTGTCTTAATCTCTCAGTCAAAAAGTCTTCTTTCTTATTGATTGGAGATTAGTTTCCAATCATCCTTAACTCAATCATCCCTAAGGGGTACAAGGTACAAAAGACAAAGTTCTCCCACTTCTAGGACACAGTAAATCATGATCTTCTCAGTCAGCACTAAGTACCCAAGAAGAGTTCTTTTCATCTTGACCTGAGACTGACTCCCAAATTCTATGGTTCCTCTTCCATTGGTCCATCTCCTGCCTGAATCTACCCAATCATCACCTGGATTCATAGGTAGGTAACTCCCAGCTCCTGTTCCAGTTCCTGTTCCAGCTTGAACCTCATGGTGACCAGTCCAGCTCAAGCTTTTTGAAGTCTCTGTTTCAGGGAAGAGAAAACTTAACTGACCAAAAACAATGTCTACACACATCAAGCTTAGCAGAGTTACAACAATATTCACACACATTGCCGGCACTATCATCAATTCACTTTCTGTCTGTGCAATCCATACAGACCAGAATACACAGTCTCTGTCTAAGAAATCAACACAAACCATCAATAGAGTCCCAGGACCTCTGAAAATATCAGTAAAACCCTCCTTCAGAACTTCCATAAACAGACAACAAGAAAGTCTTCTTTCAGGGCTTCTGAACCAGCAATAAGGTGCCAGGGCTTCTGTAACAACAGCAATGTCCTCTATCAGCAGACAGATTTAATGAAATAACATCAACACAGACATACAAGGTGCAGACACCACAGCCATGCTTCCTACCAGTTCTGCTCTGTCCCAGATTGGGCTTTTCCTTATATATAGTGATTCTTCTTCCTGTCCCACCCTTCCTGTTGTATCAGCAAGTTCCTAACACCTTCAAATCCCAAAGGGCTCAAACAAGGTGCTAAATACTTATGTAACTGAAACAAGGTGCTAAGTACTTCTTTGTTTGCCATTACATACCTTCACATAACTTCATCAAGGATGCCCATAAAATATTAGGGATTATATTCATATTGATTTTGTGGAGATAAGAAAATAGGCTTGTAGTTTGGTTACAAGTATTACTATTGTTTTCTCAAATTTTGTAAACTTTATTTTTTTAAAGTTTTATGTATTTTGTTTTTATATTTCCAAATATTTATAGACTACTCCAACTTTGTGAGAGGGCTTCTGTATAAAAGTAAAATAACTAAGTAAAACTAAAAATCCAGTAACCTCCTCTGAAAGTACATGCAGCATTCCACATTTGTAGTATCCCGTTATTGTTATAATATTGTTATTATTATTATTAAAATGTATTGAAATACAAATAAACCTTTCTATCTAAAGAAAATAATCTCTTTTTTCTTACTATAACCCCCAAATTCTATTGAAAAAAAGAAAAAGGAAAAAAAATTCTTATTAAAACATGCATGATTTCATTTATCAGTTTTAAAATGTTCTGAATCATAGCATACTTATACTCCACCATATTCGTATACTACAAACTATGCAACCATTCATCTGTTAATGGACATCCTCTTTTTTTAAAAGTTTTTCATAACCACAAAAGAAAACTAGTATAATATATATATATAGTATCTATAGGACTTTCTTCACTTTCTTTTATCCCTTCTAGGTATAGGTCTGTAGTTGGGTTAAGGAGAATGAGCAGTTCTGTAACTTTTTTCTTTTCTTTTTTTTTTTTTTTTTGCCTTTTGGAGGACAATTGGGGTTAAGTAACTTGCACAAGGTTACATGGCTAGTTTGTGTGTGTGTGTGTGTGTGTGTGTGTGTGTGTGTGTGTTACGTGTCTGAGGCCAGAGCCGAACTCGGGTCCTCCTGACTCTTGGCTGGCACTTTACTCACTGAGCCACCTAGCCGTCCCTGTTCTGTAACTTTTGAATTTTTTTTTTGTATAACACAAATAACTTTCCAAAAGTACCTATTTACAACTCCACCAAAAGTGCATGAATGTGGCTATTTTCCCAAAGCCCCTAAACCATTTATCATTTTCCATTTTTGTCATCTTGGGAACTATGATGAATGTGAGGTAGAATCTCAGAATTGCTTTGATTTGCATTTCTCTAATTAACAGTGATTTGTAACATTTTTTTTTTAAACTTGGCTATAGATAGCCTATGTCTCTTCCCTTGAGAATTGCTTTTCCCAATCTAAGGCCATTTACCAATGAGGGGATAGTTATTTTTCTTATAAATTTGAATTTATAATCAGTTCCTTATATCATATTGGCAATAAGTCTTTTATTGGTGGTTTGTTGCAATATTTATTATTCCAGGATTGCTTTCCTTTTGTCTTAGCCTTATTACAGTCCTATTGTGAAAGATTTAAAAAAAATTCCTTAACTAAAATTGTCCATTTTATTTTCTATTATCTTTACTTGTTATCTTTTACATCTGGATCATAATCAAAGAATCATTTTAAAAAAAACCTTACCAGATCTCCTAGGATCTGAGGGCAAAATAGAAATTGTAAGAATACTCTGTTTACCTCCTGAAAGGATCTACAAAATGAAAACACTGAGGAACATTATAGACAATATTGAGAGCTTCCAGGTCAAATATAGACAAAATAGCTCAAGTAACCAGTAAGAAATAATTCAAGTCTCAAAGAGCCACAGTCAGTATCACTGAAGATTTAGGAACAACCATTATTAAGGAGTGGAGAGTTTAGTGGAGAAACGTTAAAAGAATATAGGACATCTAATTATTGTTGATAAAAAAAAACAGATCTGAATAAAAACTTTAATATAAAAACCTAGATATCAAGAGAAGCATAATATACATAAACATGGAGAAGCAATCCTATGGGACCAAATGGTTTACCTTCTAATATGGTGAAATGCTACGTGCATCCTTTCAGAAATCTCAATAGCAAGGATCATAAATGTAGTAATTAGGCAAATGACACGGGAAAGGTTCTGTTATAGTTTGATAATATTAAATGAAGAATATAAAAAGTGGATGAAGAGTACATTGGAGAGGAAGAAGGGAGAAGGATGGATAAAGTTATCTCACATAAATGAGGTGCATAAGTTGAATTTCACTCTTCTGAGTGAGTAAAAGAAGTGAAAGTTATACATACACAAACAAACACACAGAGCTGAATAGAGAAATACATTTTCAAAAAAGAGGGATATAGAAGAAAAGAGAAGAGGGAGTTACAAAGAAGGTAGATGAAGGAAAAAATGAGCAAGCAAACAGATTTGCCTTCTCAGACCTAGATAATTCTTATAAAGTGTAAACAAACAAAAGAAAAAGAAAGAAAAAAAGGACCTAAATCAATTTTTAGAAAAGTTAGATATGATAATGTTCTGGTAATTATTAAATGGGAATATAAAGGAATACTTGAATTATTTAAATGTTCATGTCATCTTTACAAAAATTTACTATTTATTAGAGCAAAAAATCGATAGCAAACACATAAAGGCAGAAATATTAAATATATTTTTTTACAGACCGCAATGTAGTAAAAATTACATTAAAGAATCTCTGAAGCAAATATAAAGAATTATCTAGAAACTAACTAAATCCTAAAAAATGGGTAAGTCAAGGAATGAATCATAGAAAAAAATAATTTCAATAACAATAATTAGAACGGTGAGAGAGTTCAAACATTTTGGTATGTAGCTAAAGCAGTAATATAAATATGTAATATAAAATAATATCTCTAAACATTTTCATCAGCAAAAGAAAGAGCTCAATGAATCTGTCATATAATTTACACACACACACACACACACACACACACACACACCAAAAATTTAACCCTCTCCAATTAAAAACCAAAATACAAACCTTAATAATCAAAGGAGAGATTAACAAAATTGAAAGTAAAATAATAATAATTGAATAAATAAATAAAACAAAAACTTTCTTAAAACAAAATAAGGAAATGAAACTAAATTACCATTAGTGAAAATGGTAATTAGCATTGCAATATCACAAAAATCATATAGCTATACCACATTAAATGTACATCAGGAATATAGGACAGGTTCACTATTCGGAAAACTTAATTTAACTAACCAAAAATTATGGCAAGATAAATAAGTATAAAATTATTATATAAATATATGTAGGGAAATGTTTTTGACAAGCTGTAATACTCATGCCTGTCAAAAACAAAAGAGCAAACTAGAAAGAATAAAAATAAATAGATCATTCCTTGATATGATAAGAAATATCTATTTAAAACCAAGAGTCAGCATTATCTTCTATGGCTATAAACTAAGGACCTTTCTAGTAAGATCAGGAATTTAAAAAAAGGATGGCAATAATCATTATTAGTATTTATCATAGTGCTATAAAAACCAGTAATTTAAAACATTTTGAAAAAGAGAAGTTGAAGTAATAAATATAAGCTAAGAAGAAATAAAATAATCACTTTTGCAGATGATATAAAGGTTTACTTACAAAACTATAGAGTCAAACAAAATAAGTAATTGAAACAATTAGCAACATTAGCAGACATAAAGTAGAAAAAATAAACTCACATTAATCCTGACCATTTCTATATCTTACCAACAAAATACAGCAAATAGAGGAATTTCCTTTAAAATTATTACAAATACTATGAAATACTTTAGAGTTTACTTGCCAAGATAAACTCAGGAACAATATGATCACACTGAAAAAACACTTCTTACCCAAATAGAGATTTAAATAATTGCAGAGATATTAGTTGTTTATAAGTAGGTCAAACCAATTATAATACAAATGAAAATATTACCTAAATTAATTTTCTTAGCCATCAAACTTCTAAGGGATTGCTTTATAAAGCTTGGAAAACTAATATTAAAATGAATTTGGAGGAACAAATTATCATGAATAGTAAGGGAATATTAATGGGGGGAGAGGGAAAGTGAGAGGTAGCAGTACCTGATTTCAATTGTACTATAAAGCCATGATCATCAACCAAACTTGGTACTGGTAATGGGCTCACCAGTGGGACAAAATAGGCACACAATAGACAAAAGTTAAAAAAAAAGTGCAGTAGCCTCATGATTGATAATCCTCTCTAATCCTAGCTATTGCAGCAAGAACTCATAACTGTCCAAAAAGCATTGGGCAAACTGAAAAAAATTATGGAAGAAACTATGGAAAAAAACAATTTACAGCATATATTGATACACACTCTGAATGAGTACACGACTTAGATATAAAGGTTGCCATCAAAACCAAATTAGAAGATGAAGGAAGAAATTCCCTGTCATATCAATAGGTAGGATAAGAGTCCATGGCCGATGAAAAGACTGAGAGAATTACAGGAAGCAAAATGGATAATTAAACACAATGTAAAAGCTTTTGCACAAACAAAACCAATAAAGATAAAGTTAGAAGAAAAGTAGATTGATTGGGGAGAGAAGGAATCTTTGCAAAGAGTTTCTTTCATAAAGGTTTCATTTTAAAAGAGTCAGTTCGCTATTGTTAAATGGTCAAAAGATATGAATACAATATTTACAGAGGAAGAAATTTGTGCTATCAATAGTCAAATGAAAAATTCTCTAAATCACGAATAACTAGAGAAAGGATACTTAAAACAACTCTGAATTTATAATCTGATATTGGAAAACTTGACTAAAAAAGGAAATAGACAAATGCTAGTGGGAGTATATAAGGACATTCAAACATTGTGGGTGACGCTGTAGACGGTCTATCTATTAGAGAAAATTTTAAACTGTCCCTAAAATTATTTGTAGTAGTGTGGGTTTTTTTTTTTGTTGTTGTTGTTTTGGTTTTGGGGGGTTTATTTTTGTGGTGACAATAAATTAGAAACTAAAAGAGTGAGCATTAATTGGAAAACAGCTGAACAAATTACAATATATACATGGAATGGAGTAATATTGAGCTTAAGAAATGAAGGGGAAGGATTTAGAGAAACATGGAACAACTTGTACAGACTGATGCAGAGTGAAGAAAATAAAAGAAATAGAATAATTAATAGAGCAATAAACAATATTATAAAGAGAAAAAACTTTAAAAAATTAGGTCTTCTGATAAAAGCAGTGACTAATTATGACTCAAAAGGATTTATGCTACCGTAGAAAAATAATGAACATAGATTTTGTGTGTGTGTGTGTGTGTGTGTGTGTGTGTGCACGCGTGCGCATAGGCTCCTCACCTGATTTGTGTTCTCATCCTTACCCAAGAAGGGCATTGGGATTGCAATCAGTACTGCTCCTAAAGGCTTCTGCTTCCTCATGCCTGAATGTGTTTTCTGCCCTTGAACTCAGACCCAGAAATGGATATAGGCAATAGTTACTAAACAGTATCCAATCTTGCATCCAGTGGTAGCACAGGGGTCCTCTATGATCTCTTTCTGACCAGTTATCAGATTTCCTTATCTTCTCTAGATTGAGAGCTTTGCTGCTGCTTCTGTAACTATCACCTACTTCTACCACTGGTATTTTTGTAAAGCCATGCCAGCAGCTTTCCAGAGGAATGTTACTGTAAACAGCTTTTAAAGTTCTGATTACATAATATAGTGAACATTCTACTTATTCCATAACAAATCAAAGCAAAACATTCACAGAAAATCAAGTTACAGCTTTCACAATATTACAACTTATCACAGAAAATCACAATATAGGATTCACAACAGCTTATCATTAAAATGGCCACATAGTTTTCACCAAAGTGGTCACAATATTTAGAACAAACAACAATCATATCAAAATACAATAGTCAAAGTCTTCCACTCATGGGGCACACTAAATTAACTCAGTCACTTTTTCAGCAATCAATTACTAAGTATCATTAATCATTAAGTACAATCATTAAAAAATACATAAGCCCTCTACCCTTAGGTCACTAGTAAACTACAATTTCATCATTACTCAGTACCCATAGAGAGGTCTTTTCATTTTGACTTGGGGCCAGTTGTCAGATTCCCTGGATCCCCTTCCATGGTCCCAGATTCTACCTGGATTCACCTGACTGTCACCTGAATTCACTGGCAGACAGGTCCCAGTTCCTTGTTCAGCTCTCTGGGTAGGTCCTGCTCCACACTGAAGTTCACAGGATCCGATCCATCGCAAATCCTTCACAATTTCTGCTTCTGGAAATTCAAGGCTCAACCAAGCCACAAACAGACAAAGTCCCTGCATCCTAATCATGCTTCCTCAGCCTTCTTCAGCTCATTAAAAAAATCAGAATCACCTTATCCATCCTGGGCAGGGAGGGTCTCCTTGGCTCCTCTTCAGCCTCCTCCTGGCAGCTGCTTCTCCCTCCAAGGTGCTCCAAGAAATTCTGACTGTGCCTCTCTGGGGCTTTTCTTATATACACACAGCATTAGCTTCCTGTTTCAACCAACCCCTTCCTGCTACATCAGCAACAGGAGATAGGAATTCATACCTTCCGTTTCCCTAACAGAGGCTTGATCAATTACTAAGTGCTAAGTACCTTCTTACTTGCCAATACAAAGGGGTCAAATTACATTACCATTACAGTATTGCATCTATGTGGGTTCCTGACCAGACGTGACTTTTGTGTCACAGATCTCTCCTTCCAATCTTCTAAATTGTCTCCTGCTGGAAGGAAGTCTCACCCTGACCTTTATGTTGGTTCTGCTGCTTCAGAATTCGATCTGAGGCATTATATTAAAATTGTTTAGAAAGTAAAATTGATGTTTCAGTTGACTGCTTCCTCTATTCCACCATCTTGACTCTGCCTTCAGAATTCTATTTACAATATTTCAAAAGAAATAAATTCCCTGATTTCCCCCCAATCATTTAGTCTCTTCCCCTGTTTCAAGTATCTTGAGAACAGATCCTTCAATTATCTAAACGCTATACCATTTCCAACATAGATCTCCTCTATGTAAACTTGGAATATTTAAGCTACTCTTCCCATTTTTGTTTATTTGAGTGCTATTTCTAATTCCTCATGTAAAACATGAAGGGGAGGTGATGATGTGTCCCAAATATTACAGTTTCATTGTCATTGAAGGAGGAATACTCTGGTCGGGAAATATCGCCCTAATGTTTACATTTTTTTCTGTCTGATGTCCTTACACTTTTATCCAAAAATTCCCTTTTGATGGTCGTTTAATTGTGTCTCTTGTCAAAGTTCTGAAAACTTGTTTTCCTTCCACTAGTAATTATTTTATGATGTAGTACTTCTCATAATCTTCTACCATCTTCCCTTTTAAATTTTGAAATCAGGTTTTTATTGTTTTTTTTTTTTTTTTTAAGCCGGGGTTAAGTAACTTGCTCAAGGTTACACGGCCAGTTATTTCTGGGTGTGGTGCTGAGTGTCTGAGCCCAGGATTCGATCTCCAGGTCGTCCCAACACTGGAGCCGGTGCTCTTACTCGCTGAGCCACCTGGCCGCCCCTAGGTTTCTATTGTTTTTACATAACTAGAATAACTCTTGTGTTTCATGAGGTCTGTCTGAAGCTCTCATGCCTTGAAGCTATCTCATGCCTTGGCAGGGGATGAATGCCTGAACCATTCAAGTGAGTTAAAAAAGGTTTATTGGATGCAAGTTGATAACCCTGGTTCTAGTTCTTGTTTTGTTGAACCCCAACTTCTGCTAGTCTCTCTTCCACTTCAGTAAACATATTCTTCCTTTTTCCACAGAGGAAGATTTCTTTCTACCTTTTCAGATACTGTATTTCTTGGTTCTCCTTTCCCTGATAAATATAAGTGTGTGTATGTATGTTTGTGTGTATGTGTGTACATGTATATGTGAATGTGTGTGTATATGTGTACATGCATACACGCATACATTATATATATATATATATATATTTTTTTTTTTTCTCCCTCACATCCTGGGGAGGGAAGAAGCCTCCTTCAAGTTCCTTTGTTTTCTAGGTTCCAGTAAGGATGCCAGCCTACACTTGAACATAAACAATAAATACTTAGCTGATTGTGGAAGAACAAAGATCACACAATATAGTGCATTACAAAATTCATCCTATCTTCTAAACTTTCTGAAAATCAGATTTTATACACACACACATTATATATATATATATATATATATATATAACTTTTATAGCTCAAAAGAGTTGTGATTAATATATAATGTTAATGTTTTTCTTTCTTGTGAGTTCCTCTCAGTGTCTTTTTATTTTCTACTTTTAGCTTCCATAATTATGTGCTAGGGCAGCTAAGTGATGCAGTAGCTAGGGCCAGGTCTACAGTGTGGAAGACCTGAGTTCAAACCTGGCCTTAAATACTTACTAGCTGTGCAACCCTGGACAAATCAATTAACTCTGCTTGCCTCAGTTTCCTCAATCTATAAAATGAGATAGAGAAGGAAATGGCAAAGTACTCCAGTATCTTTTCCAAGAAAACCCCAAATGGGGCTGTGAAGAGTCATACACAAATGAAAAACAACAAATTATATACTGCATTCATTTATGTTAGATGTTTTTCTAAGAAAAACTGTAACATTTTTTTGAAGTAAAAATAATTCCCTTTCAGAACCTGGCTGTTCTTTGCTTGCAACTCATAAAAACAAAAATATGTCAACAAAAAAAAAAACACCATCTTAAAATCTGGTTGCTTCTGTATTTCTTTTCTTTTCTTTTTCTCTTTTAGCTCTAGAAGCTTTAGACCAACTCTAGATCTCTACAAACCAACAATGGAGTTTGCCAGTCAACCTAAAGCAGTATTCGGTCAGGGCTGACAATTAGGTCAGGCTGGCAATGACATAGGATTGATTGGAACAGTAGCTTAGTCTCTATCCTACTTCCCATCTTTATTCCTGATTATATCAATGCCAAGGTAAATGGATCAGAAGCAAATGAGACAGACTTTCCTGGCTGGTTCTCCCCCTCCCTCCAACTACCCTGCATTCCCATCAGCTTCTTGTAAAGAGAAAGAGAATTTGTGATGACACTACTCTAACTTTCCTGGCAATGCAAATACATTTCTCCGGAGGTCTAGACTTTGTACTCAAGTCAAATCCTGTAGAGTCTACCTAGATATGTTATTTAAATAGTCCTTGACTAGATAAACTTTGCAAAGTTGCATAGATATTACTTAGAAAATGGTAAATAAGAAGAGAGTAATGCATTGTCACTTTAGCTTTTCATTAAAGTTCCAGGTCACAAAGTTGGCTGTCTCATGGATTCCAGATTTTCACATCTTCATGAAATTATTTAGACAGTCAAATGCTAGCCTGTTCTTTATTCCACACCCAGGAATCTTTCAAATTAGCACTTCCCTTTGCCTGTTTTTAATTTCGTATTTTTCCCTTGGTATTCTTGTGTTGTAGAAACAAAACCCAATTCTTTACAATTTGGGGTACAAATTAGTAAAATATTATATTTCATTCATAGTCACAATCCAAGATGGAGAAATATCTATTGGAATTTGGAAACAATTCTATGGAGCAACTGGATACTTCAATATAAACTATTTTCAACTGGCCCTTTTAGTACAAATACCCTTTTAGTACAAATTATGGATTCATAATATCAACTACAAGAAGGAAGGAAAGAAGGAAGGAAGGAAGGAAGGAAGGAAGGAAGGAAGGAAGGAAGGAAGGAAGGAAGGAGGGAGGGAGCGAAGGAAGGAACTAAGGAAGGGAAAAAAAACAAGCATTTATTAAGTGCCTACTATGTGCCAGACATTGTGCTGAGCACTTTACAGATATCTCTTTTGATCCTAACAAATGCACTGTGTGACAGGTGCTATTATTATCTTCAGTTTGTAAATGAGGAAACTAAGGCAGCCAGAAAATGAAGTGACTTGTGCAGGGTCAAAGCGCTTACTAAGTATCAGTCTGGATTTCAATTCAGGTTTTCCTAACTTTAGGCCTAGCACTCCCTATGCTGTATTACCTAGCTGCCTACTGGTCTTGGGGGCCATGGGTTCCTAGGTAGAGGAGACAAAAACAATTCATAAACTATTGATAAGTTGTTGGCATTGGGGTTGAGACAATATAATATGATTTATGTTTTGACTACCTAAGCACCAAAAGTCAGAAAAGGAAGGCAAAACACTGGGGTTAGTCATTACCATAAATTTATACTAAAATGAAGCTTAATCTAAAGTAGCATTACTCTCTTCAAGAAAAGGCAAAAGCAACTCCCTCCTCTGCCACCATGCTTGCTACCTGCCTTTGAATCTTCCTGTCTTTCATAAGATCTCACCATCTGTTTCACCCCAAATGAAGTCCAAACTGCTCAGGCAATATGGATTTTGTGAATGACTACAGATGTTTTCTCCCTCAAACTAGAGACACTGTTTTATCCTTTAATAGCCAAGATTTCAGCCAAAAAGGATAACATACACAAAAGAGCAGAGGAAAAATGTTTTGTAGCCAGACCATTTCTGATTGCCTTAATGACCACTAATTAAACATTTTGGCTCTTAAAAGCCTCTGGAAAAGAAAGCAGCACAGCAGCTTCTCCAAGATGATTTCATCAAGTGCCTAATCAGGTGGAACATGCAAAGTCATTAGACCTGCTGCTAGAAACTCATTGAAATGCCTTATTATATTTCAAAATATTTTCCTTGCATCACATAGGCACTATCAGTTTGCTTGGAAAAGATCATCTCTTTCTCTAATGTGTATGCATTTTTGTTTATATTATAAAGTGGTAGATTTACAAGCCTCATTTTATATTATTTCCATTTGGAACACTGATATTCAAACATAAGGAGAAAAATAATTCATTCTTTTATTGAAATGCTTTTCTAAAACTATGAATTTTATCTTCATATATTTATGAGAGCTAGGTATTGTATTCCTATGTCTTATGTGAAGAACTTTTCTCTCCTTATGTTTTAGCAATTTTTATTTTTATCCAAATTCAATCATTAAACTGTGAGCCCTTAAAAAAAACAGATTTGGGGGCAGCCAGGTGGCTCAGCAGGTAGGAGCACCAGCTCCAGTGTTGGGATGACTTGGGGATCAAATCCAGGCTCCGATGCTTATCACCACACCCAGAAATAACTGGCCGTGTAACCTTGAGCGAGTTACTTAACCCCAATTGCTTATAAAAAAAAAAAAACAGATTTGGAGTTATTGTTGTTGTTGGTGGTGATTTTGTTGTTTTATGTTATTTTGACCATTCTTTGTATCTCTGTGCAGTTTTTAACGGAGTGCCTGACACTGGGCACTGAATGCTTGTTTATTAATGTCTGTTGACTGCTCTGGAGCAGATGGGATTTGGGAAGAAGAGAAAAAAAATGATAGAAAGAGGAAGAAAAGGGTTAAAGAGGATTTGGACCAAGAAAAGAAAGAGAGCAATTAGTAAGGGTTGGTAATATCATATTACAGGTTAGTCAAGGTAAGGAAGTTAGATGTGGAAGTTAGGTGCTAAGGAGGTAAGAAGAGTGACAGCTTGGGAGATGGTAAAGTTTGTCATAACAGTTCTCTGGTGAAGTTGCTCAAAGAAAGACAAGGAATCTTACTTCAAGACAGTATAGGGACCATAGGAAACTTTATAGTAATCTACATGCAGTGTTCAATGTTCATAGTCTTGCTATGGCCAAGTGGTTGGCTGTAAATGCTCAAAATGCAATCTGACTTTCCTCCAAGAAGATTTAGGTAAAAAGGGGACAACCTCATTACTCTCTATGTTATCAAAGAGAATGTAGTATTTCTAAAACAAAACAAGGAGGAATTCAACTTGGCAGCAAATCATATGAACAGGTACAAAGTAATCTTGTCCTCTGTTATGGACTGGAGAATGGGAGAATTTAATGGGGTGGAGAAAGGAAGGGAGGAGAGCTTAATACTTGGAGTTAAGTAGAACAATTTTTTTTAAATATTGTCAAAAGACATGGAAACTGAAATTCTGAAAAGAAATTGTCTGTCCCCTCAATCATTATAATATGAATTCATAGATGCTAAAGGTGAGACATTATCTAATAAAGTTCAAAAGAAGAAAAGAGTGATTCTGTGACCTGATACTAAGAAAAGAAAAGTCTCCTATCATTCTTGGACATGTATCAAGGATTTGAAAGAGAACATCAGAACTTCTAAGACATAATGGCTACTACACATTTCTCATGATTTAAGTGAAATTTTTTAAGGGATCTACATGCTTATGAAAATTAATATCTTGAAGTGGGGAAGCATAGGTGATGTTTTCATCCTTGTTACTATTTGGAAGTAATATTTAATTTAATAATAAAATTGTGTCTGAGCATGGGATTTACATTTCTGAATTATAACTTAAAATATAGGAATTACAGGCTCCTGGTGAAAAGTATAGTTTTATACACCAGTGAATTTCAAAGTACAGGTTGTCTAATCACTCCTGGATGGCATTATACCAAGGTATGTGTGACCAACCAATTGGAGGGTAGGAAGATAGGCCTTATCCCACCCTCCAAAAGCCCATTAGGGGGTTTATCTCTAAGCTACCACCTGTCCTTATCTGCTAACATTCCCCAATTCAAAACTCCTTCCTCTGTTGCACAAACTCCCTGCTTCCTACCTTGTAAGACTCATATCACCTCCTTTAGGAGAGTTATAATATAAACTAACAGCTACCTATAGCAATTGCACAAGTGACACTGGGAAATGTCTGCATTTATTTTGTAACCTTCATGTCACCTCATAGTGCAGGCTCTGAGCTCCAGGACAATAAATAAGAGTCTTGCCTCTTTATGTTTTCGTTTTGTGTTGGAAAGAATGAACCACACATGATGAAAAGACCTGATTAGATTATGACCTGGATATCAGATAACATTATTTTATTTTCCTCTCACCCAAACCCACTCATCTTCCACACTTCCCCTTTTCCATTGAGGATATCACCATTCATCTGATCACCCAAGTTTTCAGAACTTCTGTGGCTTTTTCAATTCACCACTTTCTTTTATCACACATTCATATATTAAGTCTCCTAATCTTATCATTACTACCTCCATGTCTCCTGCATTTGTTCCTTTATTTCCACTCACACAACCACCACCTTATTTCAGACTTTCATTATGGCTCACTTGGACTACCGCAATAGCCTCCTCATTTTTCTCCCTTCTCTAATCAATTTTCCACATAGTTGGTTGCCATGTTTTTTTTTTTTTTGAAACTGCAGGACAGCCCATGTCACCCTGCTACTAAATAAATTCCAATGGTTCTCTCAAATTGACTCTCAAATAAAATATTACATAGAATTTAAGATAGTGATAAATAGTCTAATTTGATTCTTATGGAATAGAGAAGTATAAGCTAAAATATAGCATATAATTAATTGGATCCTTAATTGACTTTTTCATTAATGTTTAATATCAACTTAGAGGTCTATTGTAGAAAAGTCCCACATTCTGTGTTCCAAGTAATATATGTAGAGACTTTCACTTAGATTTAAAAAAACAAAATATCTTTGTATGTGTATGATAGGAGTAGCAATGCTAGATTAAACTTTATCAGAAAAAAATGGTCTAGGGGAAATATAATAAGTTCAATAGGAGTCAACAAGAGGGACATGGCATCTATACTAGATCAACAAAACTTCATCTCTTCTCTTACCTTGTCAGACTGTACCTGGAGTACTGTGTTTAGTTCTGAGTGCCACATTTTTTGAACCATATTGATAAGTTGGAGAATGAACAGAGGGAAACAAGCACAGTGAAAAGTTTAGAAATCACTTTATAAGAAGTTTTTTGTATAAAATGCAGTTTATCTTGGATAAGACTAGAATCAGGCAGGGGAGATCATAATAGCTAACTTTGTGTATGTGCTGGGCTGTCACGTATTTTAGAAATGGGCTCAGAATTTAAAGCACTTTCAAAATCTGAGAATTTGTGATCCTAGCTTCATAGCAAGAGACACCTCAAGTTTTTATTAGTCTCAGTATCTAACACAGTTCCCAGTATATAACGGACAATTAACAAATGTTTGCTCAAAACATGAAACTATAAAAAATAATGTATATGTCCATTGGATTTGAATTAAGTAAAGTTATAAGCTCTGGCAGTGTTAGTTTCAATACATTTTTCTTTATTAATTAGAATATGGAAATAGACCACAAGACATAGAAAATATATTTTATATTTTTCCTTCTGAAACTTAAATTGTTCAAGGACCTATGGCTTCATTAAGGTAGCATTCCTTCAACTGACATGAGTCAGTATTCTTTTATAATTTGCTAGATGAATTTCCATAGTAGTGATTGGAAATCAAAATTATCACTCTCAATCTAAAAATTCTCTGTGGACTCAGCTAATCTGGCCTGATTAGTACAGACACTGAGTGAATCAATGGTATTGAATCCTTTCTAGCTCATTAGGGTATTTCAGAATTTGAACTCTACTAGCAAATCCTTTGAAAAACCATACGGTGATGTGATATTATAGTAGGACATCAATGAATATTGTGTTTTTCAAATTAAATATAACTCATTTTGATAGATAAAATTTCATCTTTTATGGACCTTGAATGACATGGGGTATCAATTTAATGAAACAACTTGTTGTCCTTTTTTTCCTTAGTTGCTTTATTGAATGTACATAATTTGGATGTCTGTTATTCAGAAAAAGCCATAAACTAATGAATGAATAAGGATATGTTTGTTAAATTCTTAACATATGTCAGCGTCTGTGATAAGTAACATGTCCTCCTCTTCCCTTTTCCCCTCTCTTCTCTTACTTTCTTTTCATATTAGATAAATTAATGGGCATCAATGAGATGAATAAGAAGGACTTTAAAGGACCAGCTGCTACTGTTGGCATATACTTTAAGGCAAATAACTGAACTTCAAATGCAGTGCCAGTCCTTCTGATAGTTCTAAGTTTCTGGATGAACAGTAGTATAGAGCCCTTTGAAATCTCACCCAATTATATCAGAGCCATTCAGTACTTTAGCCATATCAATATAGGCTTAAAGGAAAACTTAACAGACAATTCTTGTGATGATTTGACTATTTGCTTCTGGTTATATATCAAAGTATTATTACTCTGATATACCAAGAAATCTCTGATCTCACTGAAATATGCATTCCCTTCAAAGATGAGATTGCAACATATCTATGCCTGCTTTTCTTCTACTACTCTTGTCTCTTTGTTTCCGTAATCTCATAAAATCAATGTGCCTGAGGCCTTCTTTGCAGTATCTTGGTATTGTAAAAATATAAATAGAGCATCTGGTTTTTCCCTCATTATTGCATCTTGACTGATACATGTTTTTGTAATCTGTATTTCTAGAAATGCTTACACTACACCTCCTATGTAAATGCTTCTTTGTAATGTTACAATCCACTCCTCATACCCACCCTGAGTATATCCATTCAGTTTCAAGTCCTCCTAATCTTCAGACATGCAGAGTCTTTGGTGCTAGACAGAATGTCTGATATTAGGTAGGTGCTTAATTAACGATTGCTGATTGACTGCTTCAAATGATATTGATGATACTGTTTCACTGAAAGAACATTGATAAGAAAAAGATAGCCCTTCATTTTAGGAAAAAAACTTTGGGTTCATTAAAAGAATTTAATAATTTCTTAAAGGCAGTTCTAGCACAGAGTTACACAGACATTCAATACTCATATATCAGTATCTTGATAACAATATTGATATCAATATCTATATAATCTTTATCTATATCTATGTCTGTTTCTATCTATATGTAATATATATCTATACCTATATCTCTAGATCATCTCTCTCTATATATATAGCATCTGTAGCTGAATCTATATCTATAATAATAGCTCTACATATATTGAATAAAACCTGAAAATAAAATTAACATTGTAATAACTAATTAATTTTATGACTTTAAAATTAGTCTATTATTTAAACATATTCAATATTTAATGTCATGTGAATTAATCTGGAGTATTTGATAAATTTACCTTAGGTAATTTTCTAAGAATATGATTTACAGATGAGTTGATAATCCCATTGGTAGACATCATTTTCATAGTGGATATTGCCTATGTAAATGAAACTCAGGCAGCTAGGTGGCATGAAAGATACTGGATTTGGATTTAAGCAGACATGAATTAAAAATCTAGCCTCAGACACTTAATAGCTATGTCACCTAATGTGTCTCAATTTCCTCAGCTATGAAATGTGAATAATAATAACAGCACCTACCTTCCAGGATTGTTGTGAGGATAAGATGAAATAATATTCATAAAGCTCTTTGCAAATCTTAAAGCACTATATAAATGCTAGCTATTGTTATTTTGTTAGATCCAGACCAAAATAAAATATTTCCATTTACCTTTTTTTTCTATCTTTGCTTGTTATGTGATTCGGATTTTTTTAGTGTGATTATTTATGTTTGTAGCTTACAAGTGAAACAATTAACTTATTCCAACTTTAGATGGAATACATTTTTAATCATTTAAAAACTATGTAATATTTCTTGAGGTAAACAATAAATTAAGGATTTTTTTCATTTATAATGAATTGACTAAACCTTAGATGATGTGCTGCTCAGACTATAACAGTATCTAGGAATGAAAAGATCTATTTTGATAATTCATTGAAAAAGACCCTAAATGGATCATTCCACTGAATTGAACATTTTGCTCATTTGAAACAGTCACTTTGGAACAAGCCTTTTTTACAACCAGCTCATTAATTTTATTCATCTATGCTATTGACATTAGTTAACAGAGTTGACTGAATAATACAAGTCCTGTGTTGAGATTTAAAAACAAAAAACAAAACTTTATTTATTTATACATTAATGTTGAGGGCTGGATTAGAGCTTAAGGAAAAAAAAAAGAAGGAAAACAATATGACACAGTCATTTACAGAAGACAGGTTATAAGGAATGGGAAAAGATAGACACACACACATATACATACACACAAGATGAAGGAAGGTAGTCTGGGCAGCTAGGGTCAGGGCTCTTGGCTAGTCACCTGCTTCATGTAGGTTTCCAGCAGGTACTTTTTAAAGGCTGTGGGATTTGTCCAAAGTTCAGCAGCATGTGTGTTCAATGGGCTGTCAATGTTGGGTTCTCCCAGCAGACACTGGATAGATAGCAGGATGGTCCTGACATCATACAGAGCTGACCACTTGTCCTTGAGGATGTCCAAACAGATATTCCCTTGAGGGTCCACATTAGGATGGTAACAAGGTGTGACAAATTTCACAGTGGGAGCATTATAGGGGTAGTCGCTAGGGAATTCCAGGGAGAGCTTGTACCTTAGGTCTTTATTTACAGTCCCGGCTGCCCCATGGATGGTCCCAACCCACTTGAAGAGATTGTCTGACTCTGGGAAAGCAGAAATTCCTTTGTCTCCAGACATCATCAGGGTCATCAATTCCTGCTGTAACCTCTTGCCCAGGGACCCGCGGGCCGCTGCTGCCCCGGGCTCGGCCCCCTTACGGGAGGCGGCGGCGGCGCTAGCAGCGGCGGGGTCCCGATTCTGCGAAGCCATAGGGGACAGGAAATAAAGGAAGAGAAACTCCTGGGCGGCAAATGCGGGGCTCCTGTGTTGAGATTTAAAATGAAAGTGATTCATTTCATTAAATTCACATTTATAAATACTGAATACACTCAGTATATACAATGAAGTATGGAAGATTTTTCATTTTTCTGACTTTTCTCATAATATGGATATGAGTTAACCTAACATGAAGGTGAAGCAATTTTTTTCCAAATTAAAAAAAATAGGTTTCAATGTTTTCTCATGATGTGGGATAATTCTTGTTTCTTTATTTCACTCTTCCTTCCCAAGCCCCACCCCAGAATTAAAGAAAAATCTTCACTTTATATTAATATCTCAACCAAAAACAAATGATCTAGAAAGAATATTATTACTTCCTAGCCTGAAGTGAAATAAAGAACAAACAATACTGTTTATATAAGCACATAATTCCCAAACTTGGAGAATAATGATACTGTAATATTATTTTCATGACATCACCTCATCAAATCATAAAACTGAAGCATGTTAAAATTGGAAGGGACCATGGAAGTTCAACCCTCACTAAACCAAAATCCTCACTATAACATTTGACATGGGATAATCCCATGTTCACTAGAAGACTTCCACATCTAATGATTTGTTATATGGAACTTTGATTTATTTTTCTACAATGTTTATTCTTCTTCATTTTTCTCTGCTCTAGAAATATGGAGAAATCATTCTATGCCTTCATGATAGCCCTTGAAATATTGAAAAGAGTGAGACTATCCTCCCAGATCTTTTCTTCCACACATTAAACATAAATTTTTATAATTTTGATATGGTTTGAAGTCTTCTCATCATCCTGACTAACCTCTTCCCAATGACCTAAAACTTAAAAAGTTTCTTTGTATATTGTGATATCAAGAATTAAAATATATCAGATGTCATCTAACTAAAAGGAAATATATTGGAATTATCACTACCCTTATTTTGCTTCCATTAATGCAATTCGCAGTATGTCCTATAAAGCTTGTCTGTAAGTATGTATATCTGGGGCAGAAATTTCAAATTATCCACACATTGGGTTTTACATAACACAAGAGAAAGGAAAGCAGCTCAAATGTAGAAACTCTGACAACAGACTCCCTATGAAAAATAAGGATCATACATTTTTTTCAATACTAATATTCTACTTATAAGGATATTTGGGAAAAATATGGCCAAAAACTTCTTCTAAAGAAGCAAGAATAAGTCTCACACAGAAGCCAAAGAAGAACCACATAGTGGCTATGAAAAGATATCAACACAAAATCAATGAAGAATTTAAAAGTACAGGAATAAGAGATTATCAAGGAAATGCATGCTATGAAGAGAAGATAAGAAGATAGGATGGTCACAGTGGAATGTTGGAGGCTGTTCATGACAGCTTGCCATAGTTGTTAAATTTTCAGTGTGATCATTTATACTTTGTAAGTCCACAAAAAAACTACAAATTAAGACTTGTGCTATTATATGATTAATTGTCTAGACTTAAGAAGGCAAGAGAGAAATGTTAATAATGCATATTCAACTTGAATGTGTGTTCTGTGTATATATATATTTTTTTCTGGAGAGTTACTTGTGAGACATTTATTCAACACACCACTGGTTGGTCACATGGTAAGAAAAAAGATTAACAAATAGACCAGTCTCCATTACCATCTTCACAACATTAGTAGATAATAAGAAAATCCTTCAAAGTTTCAGGCTTATTCACTGTGGCAAACATTTCTGAAAACATAGATAAGAATTGTGTAACATGGGTAATAATGGATAAATTGTGATCTATAACATAGCAAGAATACAAAACTTGATAAGAACAGAGAACCATTGGAGGCTGTGAGTGACGCCATCTAGTATTTTCTTAAGTTTTTTTTGGATGCCTTGTCACACTTTTACTAGATTCCATACACTTATATTTCCATCAACTGGAATGTTAATTTTGTTTGAAAATTTCATTATAACCCTTAAAATATTTGGAAGCATGTTGTAATGTCATAAAATAAAATTAGAAGTTGTGAACCAATGCTATCACATTTATTTTCAATTACTATACTCTCTCAAGCAAATTTTTTTTTTAAATTGTATATGTAAATGGGTGACATAAAAAATCAGTGAATTCATAACTATGAATTTTTTGGGCTGGTTGCACACTTCTACATATAAAGCATGAATGTACATTAAAATGAATTGAAGACTGTGGAAACACAATCAGGATAATACAGGATCTGGAAGCTTCTACACTAGGAATCAAAGGGCTTGGAATATGATATTCCAGAGGTCAAAGGAGCTGGGATTAAAACAAAGAATCACTTACCCAGCAAAACTGAGTATCATGTTTCAGGGGAAAATACGGATATTCAGTTGAATAGAGGACTTTCAAGCATTCTTGAAAAAAAAACAGAGTTGAATTTTGAATAGCAAAGTTGACATTCAGATACAAGAAGCAAGAGAAGCATGAGAAGGTAAACAGGGAAAAGAAATAATAAGGAACTTATCAAAGTTGAACAATTTACAATCCTGTGTGGAAAAACAATAATTATAACTTATGAAACTTTTCTCAGTATGAGAATAGTTGAAGGGAATAGAAATGTGTGTATACGTACATATATATATATACATATATGTATATATAGTAGGATATATGGGTGTATGAATACATATGTGAGTGTGTATATATGTGTACATAGGTATACATAGATAGAGGGCACAGGACCAATTTAATTGGAAGAGATGATACTTAAAAGGTAAAATTAAGAGGTGAGAGAGGAATATAATGAGAGGAGATGGGGAGAGACAGAATGGGGGTAAACTTTCTCATATAGAAGAGGCAAGGGAAAATGGTTACACTGTAGGGGAAGGACAGGAAGGCAAAAGGGAATGGGTAATTCTCATTGAATTTGGCCTAGGGAGGGAATGACATACACATTAAATAGGGTATCTCACCCTACAGGAGAGTAGGGAGGAAGGGGATGAGAGGGGGGATGATGGAAGGGAGGGCAGGCCTGGGGGGGGAGGGAAGTTGGAAGCACCCACTTTTGAAAAGGGGCAGGATCAAAGTAGAGAAAAGAACAAGTGGGAGGTGGGATAGGAGGGAGGCAAATATAGTCAGTCTTTTACAATATATCCACTATAGAAATATTTTGCATAGCCACACATGTACAACATATACTGAATTGCTTATGTTCCCACTGAGGGTGGATGACAAGGGAGGAAGAGAATGAATCTGGAATTCAAAGTTTTAATATCAAATGTTATATATATATATGTATGTATAATATTATTAATATTATTTTACATGTAACTGGGAAATAAGATATAAAGGCACTGAGGCATAGACATCCACCATGCCCTACTGGAAAGTCGGAGGGGGGATGGAAGAAGATATGGGAGAGAGTGGACTGGAGGAGGGGATATCCAGTGGGATCACTATTTTGGGGTGGTATGTAGGGGAAAAACAGGGAGAAAATTTGTAAGTCAAAATCTTGCAGAAATGAATGATGTAAACTAGAAGTTAATAAAGCATTTGATTAAAAAAAAGAATGAAATTCAAACCTTTGGGTCAACATTCATTGACCTTCAGAATCTAGAGCAAATAAAAAAAAATGAAAAGCAGACTGGGACAATACTATGGAAGTGATGGGGGAGGGGGAGGGGTTTATGGGCGATGCCATGGTTGCTTTGAATGAATATGGGGTGATCTCCATATAAGGCCATGGGGGTGATCACCATATAAGGCCATAAATGTAAAACTGCGATGTGATTGGCTCGGATTCGCTATATATTTTCTTGTGTGAGAGGGCGCTCTCTCTCTCTCTCCGCCATGTAACTGTTGAAGAATAAACCACCCCGCTTCACTCCTCCGCCTTCTGTCTGGTGTTTTTCCCCGTGAGGGGCCGGTGACGACCGAAGACCCGGGATGGGTAAGTGAGAGGGCCGTGGGGCTAGTCGTCTAGATCTGTTGCGAGGGCAAACGCCCGCAACAGATTCTGGCGCCCAACGTGGGGCTGACCCTTCGGGACGACTAGCTGGCGGACGGCCTGCTGGACGCAGCTGGTCTGCTCCAGTCGCCAGACAGCCTCGAGGCCACGGTAGCCTCGGGAAGAGGATAGGATGGGAACAGGGCATAGTATCCCTGTATTTAGGCCGGAGGAGGAGGAGAAGGGGGTGATAACGGCACAACTTTATAAGCTCTGCGCCCAAAGGGGGGCAAAAATCCCCATTAAGACCTGTAGGGAGTTTATAGATAAGATCTGGGACATATGCCCTTGGGTCAGGCATGTCGGCATACAGGCTGATAGATGGAGAGTTGTGGGACAGCAGATGGCAGCTTTTGAGAATGGCTGCCCTGGTTCGCTAACACCCACTGATTTTTCGGTTTTTAAGATAGTGTACGCGGCATTGAATCCTTCCCCGAGTGCCGCTTCCCGGTCCTTGGCCACACAGGTGGGCTCCTCATTAGCCGGGTCAGATTTTGAGTTAGAAAAAGGAAAGAATAAGGAATTGAAGGACCCAGGGGGCTTCGGTCAATATCCGTGGGAGGACTTAAGAGCTGCGGTAATGAATCAGGCGGCGGATAGTTCCGCTAGCAGTTCAGAGGGGGAGGATGAGGGTGGAGGGAGTGGGCGCCAGGAGGGCGCCCGGGGATCGAGGGAGAGAGGAGGGACCCGGAAGGGCACTCCCTCACGTAGGGAGAGGAGGGAGAGACGGGAGAACAAAGGGGAAACGGATGCAGGGGGCGTGCTCCCCGCTTCCGCGCCCTTTACCTCCGCCTTGCCACCAAGCACCTCCTGTTTGCCAGGCAATTACTGTCCTGCCCGGTCTTTCGCTGCTAGTTCCGCATATGTCGCCCCTCCCTGCCCTCCGCCCCCGCCTCCTCATTATGAGAAAGGGCGAGAGGCGAATATTTGTGAGGGAGAGGGGTTAATAAGGCGGAGCCTCCGTGTGGCGGCGGAGGCGCGGAGGTGGACTTCGCCTCTTGGGATGTCTATCCCATTTTGACTGATCCCCTTACGGGTCAGCGTACTCATTCTCCCATCCCATATAAGACACTGAAAGAGTTCAAAGAGGCGGTGACTAAGTATGGCCCTTCTTCACCCTATGTTAGGAGGCTACTTATGAACCTAGTGACCGCTCACCCCTGGACCCCGGGGGATTTTGACGAGCTAGCTATGTCCTGTCTAGACCCTGCTATGCATCTTGCCTTCCAGGCACAAGTGAAGAGGGAGGCCAGGCATTTGGCCCGACTTAGACCCGGCAGGGCCCCTCAAGACACTGAGCACTTAATTTGTGGCACTGGCCATTTTTCCAACCCGGCCGTGCAGGCAGCCTATGGGCAGTTAGAATTAGATGATGTCAAGGCCGCACACATAGCGGCCTGGGAGAAGGTTTCTGCCAAGGGTATGACAGGGGGCCCTAAATTAGTTGGCCTGAAACAAAGACCTGATCAGACCCCCCTTTCTTTTGTTAACCAAGTTCAGGAGACGGTCCATAGGACCCTAGGCAGCGGCCCTGGGATGGACATACTCATTAAGCAGTTGGTTAAGGAAGGCTTGCGCTCCAGGGAGGCAGCTGCGGTGGCATCCCTGCCATCGGAGGCCCCCTTGGAGGACGTCATAGATAAGTTAATGGACCTGCCCCCGGAAAATCCTATTGCACAGTTGGTTTGCACTGCCCAGGATAGGGACCGCCAGCTTGTACAGGCGCTGGAAAAATTGACAGTCTCGAATACAGAGAGGGAACAGAGCCTCTTGGCGGCTATACAACAACTCAGCTCGTCAGCCCAGAAAGGTCCCGGCAGGCAGGCTTGTTTTCAGTGTGGTCAATACGGCCATTATAAGGCCCAGTGCAAAGCCACCTCCAGGGGAACACCTCCTAAGTGTTTTAACTGTGGACGCCTTGGCCACATAGCGCGGTTTTGTCGCGCCAAGAATAAACAGGGCAGCGAACAAGCCCCTTTGGAGACCGGGGTCTCCCCCGGATCTCAACCGCAGGGAAACGGCGGGTGGAGGGGCCCAGCCGCAGGGCCCCTCCCCCATCCTCGTTAAGCGGCAATTATCCTCAGTTTGTAAGAGTCAGGGCCTCTCCTGGAAAACAACCCTCCGTCTTTACACTTCCCCCTGGAGAGGCGATAACAGTCCCTGCCCATTTGCCTTTCCACCCAGCTGTAGTGACCGGCCTAGAAGGCTCTCCTGACTTTGAGGTCCCCACCCAAGTAGCAGAGGATATGGAGGCAATGTTGACCCTGTTTAATCCACACTGCACCCCCGTCTCCATACGGGCTGATCAGATCATTGCTAAGGCGTTTCCCTTCGGCCCCTCATCCCAGCATCCTTGCCAATTGAATTGGGCTCGTTCCATCACTTTGAACCGTCCCAGTTTGATTATTCATGTTGAGAATTATCCGATCTTAGGGATCATTGATACGGGGGCTGATTGTTCAGTCATTAATTTGGATCAGTGGAGGAGAGAATGGCCCTTGATGGTTGCATCCACGCCGGTCCAGGGAGTGGGGGGGAACAAGAAAGCTCAGAGATCGGCTCGTGCCCTCTCGTGGTCGGTGGATGATAATGCAGGCAGGTTCACTCCTTTGTGTCTCCCCGAGCTGCCTTATGCTTTGTGGGGGCGGGATGTCCTTGCACAAATGCAACTCTCCTTAGTAACCCCGGACTGCTTACCGGGAAATGGATAGGGACCACTCTCGATTTGAGCTTCGCCCCGAAATTGACCTGGACAAATAACCGCCCGGTCTGGGTTGAGCAGTGGCCCCTTAAAGCCGAGAAGCTCACTGCTTTACAAAAAATTGTTGGCTCCCTTTTGCAGGATGATAGGATTGAACCCTCCTTTAGCCCATATAATTCCCCAGTTTTTGTCATTAAGAAGAAATCAGGAAAATGGAGGATGCTCGTAGACCTCAGAGCTATAAATGCCTGTTTGCTCCCGATGGGCTCATTACAGCCTGGCTTACCTATGCCCGTAGCTATCCCCCAAAATTGGCATATCGCAGTCATTGATATCCAGGACTGCTTTTACAGCATTCCCCTGCACCCTGGGGACAGGGAGAAGTTTGCCTTTTCTGTACCCTCTATAAATTTCCAGGCTCCCTCTAAGAGGTTTCAGTTTAAGGTTCTGCCCCAAGGAATGGCTAATAGCCCTACCCTCCACGCAGTTAGCCTTTCCCCACCCTCTCTCCCCCCGAAAGATTCCCCTGCACAGTTGGCACATGCTAAGTTCCATATCTCAGCTCGGTCTCTTAGGGCTCTTTATGGTGTGCCGAAGAGCGAGGCCAGACTTATTGTCCGGTCATGTATTGTGTGTGCCCCCTTCCGCCCTCGCATTAAGGAGGACACATTTAACCCCCGAGGTACTGCTCCCAATGAGCTTTGGCAAATGGATGTTACACATCTTGGCTCTAAGTTTATCCATGTTTGTGTTGATACCTTCTCATCTTTTGTCTTTGCTTCCCTGCAGCCTCGTGAGTCAACCAGAGCTGTTATTGCCCATCTCTATGAAATGATTTCTATCCTAGGAGTGCCATTAGCCTTAAAGACTGATAATGGCCCGGCATATACTTCCAAGGCCTTTGCCTTGTTCTGTACTGAATTTTCTATTCAACATGCTACAGGCCTCCCCTACAACCCTACCGGGCAAGCCCTTGTTGAACGGGCAAACTGTACACTTAAGACCGCCCTGTTTAAACAGAAAGGGGGAATATGCAGGTCGGTCACTCGTCAAGAGTTGGCCCAGGTTGTCTTTACCTTAAATTTCCTGCAAGTTAGAGATGACGGCACCACTGCCGCCATGAGGTTCTGGAGCACCTCCGGTGAGAACACCACCTCTTCTCCATTGACCCTCCCCGCACCTAACCGGGCACTGCCCGGTTCCAGGGTAATGTGGCAGGATAAGGAGGGCCAATGGCACGGCCCTGTAAAAGTGGTTGGAAGAAGGCCCGGCCACCTTTCCTTTTTTCCAAATAATGACCCAACAGCGGTACAGCAATGGGTGCCCCTTCACAAAGTTAGGGATCTTGACTAAGGCACCACCCCCGACAGGTTGGGGGGTGAGGAGAATTCTTGTTCTTCTTATCTTTCAGATTGTCGACTCACCCTCCTCATCTTGGGTCTCCTTGCTGACGCTGGGGACTGCTTTCCACCTTCCCGAGACCCATGCCTGTGACTTCTTCGGCACAAGTTTTTCCTCGTTTATTTACAGTTAACAACACCCTTAAGCTCCCTGTTCTGCACCTCAACAATGACACTAGGCCGGTGGAAAGTAACAGGACAATATCATTTAATGGGACGTTATGTTTTCAAATCACACCCACAGTCGATCCGGAACTGTCACCATGTGTCGGGCTGTTTCCTCAGGAGGCTGTGTGGTCTGACCGCCTCAACTTTACAAGCAAGAAGATAAGACAATTAAGACTGGCTATTGCATCGGTGAATTCCACCTCT
>NW_027186315.1:8874651-8906041 GCF_028583685.1 Petaurus breviceps papuanus | reverse complement strand
TGTGTCATCCTGTTCTTTATTGAATTCATTATTGAATAAAGGTACATGTTTTTGTTCACATTTACCTGTTTATTAAAATTGCTGTCAATGTTCATTAAAATAAGCCCTCCCCTGAAAATAAGCCCTCTGGTGTTTTTCTGTCCAAAAAAATAATAAGACAGTATCTTATTATCGGGGAAACACAGTAGCAGTAGTAATACTAGGAGCCAAGTCAAGTCAAGTTACATTTAAATGCCTTAATATGTGCCAGGTAATGTGATAAGCCCTCGGTTACAAAGAAAGCCCAAAAAACCTCAAACAAAAAGAAACAAATAAAAACAGTTTTTGTTCTCAAGAGCTGAGTCTAAAGGAGTTGATGATATGCCAAGAACTTTATAGGAACAAGTATGCACAGGATAAACTGGGGATAATCTTAGAGAGAAGGCACCAAGGTAGAAATTTAGCTGAGAATTGGCAGATGTCAAGGAAGCAATGAAGCATAAACGAGGAGAAAGAGAATTGTAGGCATAGGGAGTAGCAAATGAAAATGTCCGGAATTGGGAAAATTCACTCTTATGATAGGAATAGCAAGGAAGCCAGTATCACTGGATTACACAGTACACAGATGGGGAGGAAATCTCTGTCCTCATCTCTGTTTTGATTTACTATTTCTGTTGCCTCTTCTTAGAACCAATCTATTTAGTTGCACTTTTCTTATTTTTTAGCTAGAGATGTCCATATGGAGTTTCCTCATCAGGTGTTCTCAATTCCAAAGAAACCATAGATACACTCTTCCCTAAAAGAAAACAAAATAAAAACAAAAAACAAAAGGATAAGAAAACAAAAACGAAATTGTTTCTTGACATTGAGAATCAATATATTTTTTAATATGGTTATTATAGTCCCAGTCTTCTAGGAGCTGGGTAGTGTACCCCAATAGGGGTTCTTCTTTACCCTAAGAGGATGAAGAGATTTTTTTCTCCTATTCATTTAAGTCTCTTGTTGCCCTCTTCTTTTAAGCATCCAGAATACCAGAAGTCCTGTTCCATTTAACCATTTAATACCTGATTAGCTTCTACAAAAGGATATTTATTTCAAAGACATATGAAGCAAAATATACAAACATTTTTCCCAATAACAAAGTGTATATATGCTACTCCCATTTTGTTGGGTCAATGAAGATCATCTTCTTAGTTCAGTTTCTTTCTAGCATTAGGTACACTAAATACACATTCAGAGCTGTCAGGGCTGGCCTTCCCTGAATGGGAATTTTGGAACCCTTTCTGCTCAGGACATTGCTGCTGTTCTGGCTACAATATCAAACTATAATTTTTAGAAACTTGCTCCATAGCTCTTGCTACTGGGTCATATCAGAAACTCTGCTCCCTTCATATAGAACAGAGAAGAAGAAACAAAAAGGCCAGAGTCTCAGGTCTATTACTCTGGGATACCTGGCCTTAGAGTAGGAAAAAAAAATTTCCTCATTCACACTCAAATGGTGTAAAAGTAATAGCTGATGTTCAGACTATTTAAAAACAGCACCAGATGTGACTATATAGCCGATGGAAAAAGACTGCTCTAAACCATATGGTAGGCCAGTATAAAATGTTCATGTGTGCTTCAGTCATCCAGTCTCACAGAGAAGGTTTCAGATGACATCATGATAAGTGGTCTAGTCATGTGTCAAACTCCCTTTACACTCTTACTGTGGACATAGGGCATATTTGTAATAAGATAAGCACATAAGACAGAATATGCTTGGTGCTAAATAACAGTTACAGAGAATACATTTTGAATGATAATGTAATTCTCCTGAGATCAGTGAACTTAATCAGCTCTCATGAAGCTTGGCCCTGTGCTCAACTCTCCTGCCCTAGAAGAGATACTTAATTTGGTTATTGGTTTTACTTGGTTGCTTTTGTGTAGAAACAGCCCAGAAGTGAAATAAGGACTAGCTAACCTTTATCATTCTCTTTCTAATTGGTATCCTGTGGCTCTCCAAAATAGATTTTATGTAATTTACAGTCTTTCTGCTATTAGGATATTGGAACAGGCAGAATGCACAGTATCTCAAACAGTAATCTACTATTACCAAATATATCTCTAATGTAAAAGAAATCCATTGGAGCAATCTTCCAGGAGTTATCAGCTACTGATGACTAATAGAAAGTGCCTTTTGATTCATATTTCTCTTTTCTCTATACATGGAACATTAGGGGACAACATTCTATACTGTTTGAACTAACATTGCAATCCAAAGATTTTTTTTTACCTCTTCATTTCTTCTCATTTTACATTGCTGTAGCAGCAAGCACCCCAAGCGTCCTCAGGGTTTGCTGCTGTAGCAGGTTCTTGGATCTGCTTTGATAAAGGAAAGCAACTCAAAATGGGTTAACAAGCTTACTTTAATCAGTCAGACATATATCGTTTACCTTGTTCAGGGGGAAAAGGTCAGCACCCCGAACTTCAAAGTATACAGGCAGAATTATCAAGACAGAAACAGATCAAGTAGACAGCTTTTCAAACTGTCCAGCCATTACATCCATACCCAATCAACATCTGGGTTTCCACATCTGGATTTTTCAAAGCCCGGGGGGCCCTGGACAATGGCTTCCCAGAATCCAGATCAAATCACAGAACACTTCTCAAAGTGAGCCCCCAAAACAAAGCTACACATCAGGGCTTATATAGCCTTCTCCTGGCTCAGAGAATGTAACAACCTTATTGACTCACTGGCCAATCAAGAAGTATCTACTGAAAAACAAGCCTCCCACCCCAGGCTTCAGGTGCACTTTAGCCTAGGGGCAGGGAAGATCTTCCAAATTTGCATTCCCATTACAATTGGCTCCTGATTTAGAACTTGCAAAATTCTATTTATCATAATGCTTGTCCAACGAATTCCTGTCTCTTAAACAACAATCTATTTCATTCCATAAACTACACTCAGAAATTATAATACTATAATTTTTACATGTCACTTCCTCTATTATTTGGTAATCCATCATTTATTTAAGTTACCTTACTTTTCACATATTCATATTTATGGCACTTAAGTTTCATGTGTAAAATAAATTTTAAAGACTGTTGTCTTTGAAACTCTGGAAGTAGGCATTAAATAATGCAATACTTGCTCAACCTGGAGTTCAAATATTTTAAAGGTCAAAATGTTGAAAAGTATTGTTGGGGCCAATTTTTCACAACAAAGAGTGAATTGTATAATTATTGGCTGGTTTGTAGAAAACATGCTGATGACAAAATGTAGTCTTGTCACTACTTTTCCTGTGAATGACACAAAGTCATTTTTATTATGAGTATAGAGTGTTGGGCCTGGAATCAAGAAAGCTTGAATTCAATTTCAGCATCAGTCACTTACTAGTCATGTGATTCTGGGAAAATAGCATAACCTCTGCCAGTTTCAGTTTTCTCAGTTATAAAATAGGGGTAAATAATAGTACCTACCTTCCATAGTGACCTAACAACTCTTGCATTGTATGAAGATAAAATGAAATAAATATTTGTAAAATACTTAGCACAGTTCTTGGCACATAGTAGATACTTACTGATTCTTTCCTTCATTTGTTCCATAACTTTAATGTGTGGAATAATGACAATTTCTCTGCTTACATTTAGATCATGTCAACTTGGATAGAGGAAGGAGGGTAGTCCAGGCAATAAGAGTAATGTTGAGAAAAAAGTTCTCGAGATTGGAATAAACAGGATAGATTTAGGGAATAATAAGTAGATCAATTTGTCTGGATTTAATATTTTGTGAAAAGAAATTGATTCAGGTTTCTCAGACTTGCCTTATCCATTCTGTAGGTAAGGACATATCAACAGATTCAGAGCAAATGGTTAAGTGAAACAAACCCTGGGATTTCATTCTTATTTGTCTTAGGATTTTTATACTCATAGGAGTTTGGGAATTTCTCACCCCACACTGGTATTCAAGTACAATTGAATAACTTATTTACTTAAAAAAAAGCGTAGAACAAAAAAATGAATGTACCCTTAGAGTGGCAATGTCTACTCATATCAGCCTGCAACTTTAATTGGTATCTAATTCCTTCATTTTACATGTGCACATGTATATTCTAAGATTAGGATGAAAGGTTTGCATCCAAGGTCATCTATGTCACAGTTAAATGCATATATCCCTTCTGCATCCTTTGTTTTAGTATTGGTAATGTTTAAGTAAGTGCTATGAATGTGAACACTCTGTTTTTATTGTGGATGACTCTGAAAAGAAATAGGTATAGCTGGAGATTAGGTTTAAAAGTTATGTGCTATGTACCAAGCACTGTGCTAAAGACTGGGTGATACAAAAAATGACAAAAGTAGTACCTTGTTCTCTAAAGGTCACACTAACTAAGAATATTCAAGCTACATACAATATAGTTAGGAGGTAATTTCAGATCAAAATTCTCTAAGAAGTTGTTGAGGGGCCAGAAAGGAGGTGAGCAGAAAGGCCTCTTTACTTGCATGAAAATCAAGTCATTATTTTAGATAAGGTGTGGCATGATACAATAATTTGATTTAGTAAGAAGACTAACCTAGTGACAGAAAAAAGAGAAATAATTTAAAAGGTGAATGTATATACATATGTATACATATATGTGAATATATAAATATGTACACATACAACATACACATATACCTATAAACACACATATATGTAAATATGTAACAACAGGTATCACTGTACTTGTCAAACAGAGGTCACATTGGAGGTGAAAGTTAAATCATTTCAACTCTTCTTCCTTTACTTTCCAAAGCCACCTCAGGAGTCCTCCAAGTCCATAATTAAATTCAGGCTTTTTAGTCTTGGAGAGAGGAAAGTCTCAGATTTTCTTGTAAATTTCTACTTTAGGGATATTATAACTAGCAAAAAATGCTGTATAAAGGCTCTTATTGTGTTCTCTCTAGTTGTTTTTGCTGTTTGTCCTTTGTTCTTAAAGAGGACTATGACATCAGAGAGGTGATGCTATGACATTCAAGTGAATTGTATTTAAGTGAGGGAGGGCTGTGCAAAGTAACCAGCCTCACTTTCCTCTCCGAAGCCATCTGGGTCCAGTGGCCAGCTACAGATCAGGATGACTGGAGATTCTTCTGGATGTAGCCTGAGACCTTGGCCTTTTTAAGGTAAGGTCTTCAACAGATCTTATTGACTGAGGCCATACCCATTCAGTGATTAAGACTAGTTAAGAAATGAGTGCCCCCTAACTAGAGAGATTCTCTAATAATGGACCGGTGACTAGGGTTCCCATCCATTACCAAGAAGAAAAAACTTACTGAGCAGCATGTTCTTCTTGTTAGTCAAAACTACCAGACCTTCCTTTGCACATTAAAGTCATGAACAAGGGACACAAAGGCAAGTACATGTCTGGTTCAACCACAGATATTTATGGGAAATAAAACTCAGGCAGTAAAAAATAGAAATTACAGCAAATAGCTGAAGGAATTCAGAAACATTACTCAGCTGATGGAAGAAAATGCGAGGAAAATAAGGTCAGTCACTCCTTTTACATTTCCTGCAACAGCATATTTGTTTTTACCAGAACTGCAGGCAAAAGGTTAAGGAGTTAAAATAAAAAGAAAAAAAGAAGTCTTATGTCTGTCCCCTTGGAGTCTGCCTCCAATTCTCTTGTGTACCTGGGAGAGAAAACATTTTAGTTCCTTTCTTTTGTAGTGCCACTCCTTTTTTTTTGCCTACTCTCTCAACCATATTTTATACTCAGACCTGCTTCCTCCATTGATGTAGAAGAAAGCTATATCTACCTGTCATCTTTTAAAAATTTCTTTCTTTGAGTCTTTTTCAGTTTCACTCCTACTTCAACACCATACAAAATTTAATTACTTTGGGAAATAAGAAAATTCTCAAAACCCCAGAGTTCTATATTGATTTATATTGGTCTAGGCCAATCCTCCCACCTAGGGAAGAAACAGAATCCAACAACATTCTAACTACACACCACACCTCCATCCTTACCATTGCCCTTCCCAGGAATCTTTCATATGGGTCCATTAAATGCCTAATTTTGGTTGTCTGCTTTTCTAATCACCTAAATAAATGGGTTAAAGACATGTGATGTCAAAAAGATGTTCCACTTTGATCAAGAACATGTAAAGGATTTTAAAACTATGGATCATGAAAAAGAAAGGCATCAAGTAACAATTATGTCAGTATCTGAGACCAAGGAACTATTGATTTCATCCATGTAATGTTTAGTAGAGAAAAGAGAATGAGCATTAGAGACAGGAAGACCAGACAATGACCTACCTCTGGCACATACTACCTGTGTGACTATGGGCAAGTCATTTAACTTCTCATTGGCCTACAGATTTGTTGATTTGCATGACTGAATAAAGTCATCATACCTGGAGTCTGCATATTGATCAAAATAAAAAGTATAAATTATTCTTCCCATCTCCCCACTCCTAGCAATGGAGAGGGAGACAGAGAGAGAGACAGAGAGAGAGAGACAGAGATAGTTATTACTATAACTCCATAGATGGCCTCTCTGCCTCTAGTTTGTCATCACGTATAAGTCCTATATACAATTGGAAGAATAAAACTTCCTCTTCTACATTATTGTCATGTTACTATATGGTGAAATAGAATGTTTTATTATATCAAATTCAACTCCTCAGTTTAGTAGACTTTCCTTCTATTACCAAAACTCACAAATATTTTAAATTTGAATCCTGCCTCAGACATCTAGTACCTTCCTTATTCTAGACAATTTGCTATATCTCTGTCAGCTATAATGTCCACAACTGCAAAATGGAAATAAAAAAGCAGCTATCTCAGCTATATCACAGGAAGACTCTTTGAAAACCTTAAAGCCCCATATAAAAGATAGCTATTATTACTTCTCATTCATTTCTAATATGTTTTTTCATTGTAATGTAACCTACCAGTTTAAGGCATATATTTTTCCCCCAGTTGGTCCCCTGACTTTTCATAGCACTTTCTCATCTACAATCCAATAATTTTTGTAATCTATTAAGTAATGTATTTTAACACCTCTAAAGTCCAGTTTAAAAATGTTCTTTTTTTCTCCCATACCTAGCACTTACAAGCTTACATTGTACTGGAAAACAATATATTGTGTTTTCTAAGTTGTTATGTTGCAGCATTCTTAAGCTATTTCAAGGATGCTAAGAAATAGATTTTTCAATTATTGAATATTTCTTTGAAGCATCTAGAAGTTTATAATTATTTGAATACTATTGTCTCATATTTAAGAAGCAGCAGAGATTCACAGGAGCTGTGCATAGATGAGTTGTATTGGCAAAAGTAGGAGGGACAGACTAACCTCTCATACCTGGATTTAAATATTCAAAAGCATACTCTGTTCAAAGAATGAGAACTCATTGTAAAAACAATGTGATGGAGCTCAGACCTTTCCCTTGACCTGGTCACTATATACTTCTTATGCCTTCTGTATTTTTGGCCTCAGATTCTGCCAGCTCACTGACCCCTTGACTTCATTACCACATGATATGCGCCACACATCCCTTTGCCTCTAGCTTTCGAATATTCAGTTTTTTACTACTTGATAAGACATTCATTTTATCTCCTTAAACCACACCCCTCTGTCACTCTGCTCCATTTTTTGCTTAACTCATTTATTTGCCCCTGGAATTTTTATTTTTTTTTTTGGGGGGGAGGAACTCTTTTAAATCATTTATATTTTGGTCTTTTCCATTTACTTACCTCTTAACCTCATGAACTCAGCCTGACTCATTGATGACTTCTTTTTGCCACCCAGTACATGTTTCCAAAGTACCAAATTCCCCAAGATCCTATCTGGCCCTCTCTTTGTACTATGCAGTGACAGGTGAAAGACTATGCAACCCATCCCTATAATGAGAAAACTATTTCATTATCGTTGTCTATTTTCTTAGTGACTGCATTTCTAATCACTTAAATGATAGCTTTATCACTTATGATGTCCAGAAGTTATATGCAAAGATAGGGACAGGAGAAACAGGACATCAGCTCGTCCTCTATATTCAAGTACTCAATCTGTCCTTATTGATTTATCTCTTTTCAGAGCAACATAAAGATGACCTGCATATATAGTAAGTTGCTCTTTCATGAAATAAACGACTTGAAGAATGGCAAATTGTATATTTTAACTATATAGTAGTTCATTTAGTTAATCTCTTACTTTAGGGGTGTCATGAGTCACCGAGGTGAAAAAATTTATCAGATACACATTTCACTTTTTGTTTCCAGATAATCCTGCTGTTGTGTATTGGTGACTATTCTACAACTTTTAGTTTTAGAGGGTTTCCTGGGATCCTAGAACTTTAAATGATTTGACCAGAGCAAACAATCCAGTATGTTTTAGAAGCAAGACCTGCATCCAAGAATTCCTGAGTCTAAGGCCAAATGTTTATCCTTTTTCTATTCTGCATCATAGAATTAATTCTGCTGATCAACTGGGCACAAACTTAGATCCCACAAAAATTTTTGTCATTGTTATTTTTGTTTTTCTGCTACATTTATTTATACTGTTTATAGTTTCCTTCTTAATCTTATAACTTTTAACATTTCTATGGCTTTAATTATTTATTTATTTGATATTTTTGATGATTTGCTTCTGTCATCATGTAGCTACTTCAAGTTTATAATCAAGCAGCCATCTCTATTCATCTGCTCATGTGCTTTGCCTCTCCACCGAAATCACATTTCCATTTTCTACAATAATTAGGAACACCACATAAAAAGGACCATTAGTATCTTTATTATGTGCTAGCATAAGATAATGATTCTGCTGGTAATTAGTGGAAAACTTATTTTTACATGATGCAAGAGATTTTCATCTTTCTCTCTTAACTTTTGGCTTAGACCTCTAGATAATTGTGCAACATTCTATAATTATTGTGTGTATTTGTAGTAGTCTTGATGGTTAATCAGTCTAATTTGTGGAAAAGTTGCTTTGATGAGTCTATAATTTCATTATTGTGATCATTCTCTGCTGATACAGATTGAAATGCATATCATGCCTTCCCATTGTGTGCATTCCTTATCCCTGTATTTCCATAAATTCTCCATTTAGGGCCACCAACATATTGAAAAACTTTATCTGATTGTTTTTATGTAGCAACACTAATGTTTTCCTTTCCCATTCTTAATATACCAGAGACCAGCAAACTTTTTCAATCATACATTTTTTGTGATTTCTCTAATTTTTGCCACTTACACATCATCTCACATAATCTCTATTTTATTTTTGTTTCATTTTCAATATCCTAGCATTTATTTTTTCCACCCACCTCCTCAAAAAAATTAAAAAATAAAACAATTCCATATAACAAATCAAAAGATTCAAGATAAATGCCCATATTGGCCATGTCCAGAGATGTGCAACTAATTTGTAGTTCATCACCTTTCTGTTTTATAGCAGGTGTCATTTTTCATCACACATACACTAGAATCGTGGCTGATTATTGTGCTGATCAGAGTTCCTAAATTCATTCAGAACTATTTGTTGGTTTAATATTGATGTTGTGGTATCAATTGGTTCTCCTGTTTCTGCTCATTTCACTCTATCAATTTTAATATGTCTTCTGAGGCTCTTCTGAAACTCTTTTTACATCTAAAAGCACAAGATTATACCCATTCATATGCCATCATTTTTTCAGTCATTCCCCAAATGAAAGGCACCCCTTTATTTTTTGTTCTTTGATGTTACAAGAAGAACTGCTATAAATATTTTTATAATTAATACATTATTATTTTTTAAAGCAATCGCGGTTAAGTAACTTGTTCAAGGTTACACGGCCAGTTATTTCTGGGTGTGGTGCTAAGTATCTGAGCCCAGATTTGATCCCCAGGTCATCCCGACACTGCAGCCGGTGTTCTTACTTGCTGAGCGACCTGACTGCCCCATAACTAATACATTATTGGTAGATTTGTGAACTATTCCAACCATTCTGAAGAGCAATTTGGAACTATGCCCAACAGGCTACAAAACTGTGCATGCCCTTTGACCCAGCAATACCCCTTCTACGTCTGTGCCTCAAAGAGATCATAAAAAAGAAAAGGAGCCCCATGTACAAAAATATTTATAGTAACTCTTTTTGTGGTGTCCAAGATTTAGAAATTGAGGGGATGACTGAACAAGTTGTGGTGTATGAATGTAATGGAATAAATACTATTATTCCATAAGAAATGATGAGCAGGTATACTTCACAGAAAATCTTGAAAGACTTACATTAACTGATGATGAGTGAAGTGAGCCAAACCAGGAGAACAATGTACACAGTAATAGCAACATTGTATGGTAACTAACTTTGATAGACTTATCTCTTCTTTACAATGCAAGGATCCAAAACAACTGCAAAAAATTAATAATGGAAAATGCTATATGCACCCAGAGAAAGAACTATGGATTCTGAATGCAGATTGAAGCATACTATTTGTTTTCTTTGTTGTTGTTGTTGTTTTCTTTTTTCTCATGGTTCCTCCTGTTGGTTCTAATTCTTCATTATAGCATGACTAATGTGAAAATATATATAATATGAAAATAATTTTAAAAATGGAAGAGCTCTGAAAAAATATTTTTATCCATATGAGATCTTTTTCTTTTTCTTTGATTTCTTTGCTTTTCAGAGTGGAGGAACCAATTTATGGCTCCACCACCAGTGCATCAATATGCTTGGGTTTTTTTTCAGCCCTTTTTAATTATATAAGCTGCAATGCAGATTTATTATAGATATATCCATTCACATTTAGACATTTTCTTGACTTCACCTTTTGTTCCAATGATCCTTTGTCACATCAGGTACTGAGGTAGTAAAGTTTAACTATGGTCAATTTGCTGTTGCCATTAATTTAAATAGACCCATTGTCATTCACTCTGTTACGGTTGTAGGGAAAAAGAAATGATGAAGAATCCAATTATCATCCAATTCTTTGACTATTTACAACCTCTAAATTAGCTTTCAGTTCTCAAGACATGAGACTTTTGCATAATGACCAACAATTTGACATAGCATAGGCGATGATTCAAACCCGTATTGACATAATTGTTATAAAAGAAATGACAAAATATCAAGTTGTAACTGAATGGAAATATGGTTCACAAGATTTATTTGAAAAGGCAAGTAACAGAATTTGAGGAATTGGTACATCATGTGCCCAAAGGCAACACTTAGCATCATCTCTAGGGACACTAAGTCATCTCACTCAGCAGTACTAGGATGAACATAAACAAACATGAAGATAATTGCAACTTATGTACCAACATCTGTTTCAAAGGACGAAGAAATTAAGAGATTTTATGTAGAACATGACACGATTCTTCAAATGAAGTTGGGGTCTACTTCCATACTTACTGCTCAATGATATAAATGCAATAATGAGAATACTGAGAATGTTAAAAGAAGGGGAAAATCTATGTCTTGAAATATACTATACAGAAAAAAAAACAAAAGAGTCCAACACTTACAGACTTATAAAAAATCTCATGCCTATGAATCATGAATATATTATTTAAGCAAACTCAGGGTAGAAAACACTGAACAACATCATGAAATTGTACTATATTGTAACAAATTGGAAATAGCATTTTGAATATTATTTATTTGTCCAGTTGGAGTAAATGTCAAGGCCAATACTAAATGGAAAGAAAGGATAAAGATGAAAAGGTATTGTTTCTTATTAAAGTAAATCCTTTCTGTTCAAATCAGTAGTCAATTAAAATGGGAATGGTAGAAAAGGAAAAAAAATGTTAAATTATGATTATTTCTTACAGGCATTTAAACTGCAAATCAGTCACTGGAACAATGACATTGAAGGAACCCAGAAGCCATTTACTTCAGTCAAAAAGTACTTAATCTCTTTGTCAATCATATTTTTTTTTAAAAAGTAGACAAAGGTAACTCTGGTTTAGAAAACAAGTTCATTTAAAAAATGTTGTAGGGAAATAACTAAGTAATGAAAAAATAGGTGAAAGGAAAAAGAGCCTATGGTGGATTTACCATGAACTCTAATTATGCTAGATCACCCTAGGATCTCTTGTAGATAAAGCCTCCAAAAGTGATTGTTTCTTTCTATACAACTGGCAAAATCAAAAGAAACAGAAATACTTAAAACTGATTTTGCAGTTTGAATTATTTACTTTTGGTATCACCTTTCTTTTAGAAAAACAAATTATCTAGTCTATCTACATCTTATTCAATATTCATACATATTTAGAAGAAACAGTTTCATTCTAGTTTGAGTTTTGAAAAATAACATTTTTTTTAATAGACAGCTAGTATTTACAAAGACACATTGTATTGTTTGATGGCAAACTAGATGCCCTCTTCTAGTGATGCTAGACTTTAGTGTTAGAGAGTATTTCAGAGGTAAGGAAAGTGGGATTCTAGATAGAGTGCCTAATTAAAAATGAAACAAAGATCTTTCAGGATGCTTCCTTATATCAATTTGAATCTTGTGTTTTGATGTATCATTTTTCTTTGCAGAAACAACCTCATTATATATATAATGCATGTATATATGTATGATGTATTTATGTGTTGTGATGTGTGTATATATATAATATTACATATATAGATAGCTATAAATATATGTTATGTTTTCCTCACAAAGTTTGTTTTCATGGGGGATTGGTAGGCGAAAGCAAAGGTCTTAGCACTTAACGCCATTAAAATATCATTACATTAAATTGAAGTGAAAATTCCATGATTGTGCCATTTTGCTGTTTTTATTTGTTAAGGATTTCTATAATGATGACTATACACATACATACATACATACATACATACATACATATATATATATATAGCATATATTCCTTCTGTCAGGTACACTATTTTTGATGGGGGAGGGGGAGGGGCTTTGGGCGGTGCCACGGTTGCTTTGAATGAATATGTATAAGCTTGATGGGGTGATCTCCATATAAGGCCATGGGGTGATCACCATATAAGGTCATAAATGTAAGACTGCGATGTGATTGGCTCGGATTCGCTATATATTTTCTCGTGTGAGAGGGCTCTCTCTCTCTCTCCGCCATGTAACTGCTGAAGAATAAACCACCCCGCTTAACTCCTCCGCCTTCTGTCTGGTGTTTTTCCCCGTGAGGGGCCGGTGACGACCGAAGACCCGGGATGGGTAAGTAAGAGGGCCGTAGGGCTAGTCGTCTAGATCTGTTGTAAGGGCAAAGGCCCGCAACAGATTTTGGCGCCCAACGTGGGGCTCGACCTTTCGGGACGACTAGCTGGCGGACGGCCTGCTGGACGCAGCTGGTCTGCTCCAGTCGCCAGGCAGCCTCGAGGCCACTGTAGCCTCGGGAAGAGGACAGGATGGGAACAGGGCATAGTATCCCTGTATTTAGGCCGGAGGAGAAGGGGGTGATAGCGGCGCAACTTTATAAGCTCTGCGCCCAAAGGGGGGCAAAAATCCCCATTAAGACCTGTAGGGAGTTTATAGATAAGATCTGGGACATATGCCCTTGGGTCAGGCATGTCGGCGTACAGGCCGATAGATGGAGAGTTGTGGGACAGCAGATGGCAGCTTTTGAGAATGGCTGCCCTGGTTCGCTAACACCCACTGATTTTTCGGTCTTTAAGATAGTGGACGCGGCATTGAATCCTTCCCCGATTGCCGCTTCCCGGTCCTTGGCCACACAGGTAGGCTCCTCATTAGCCGGGTTAGATTCAGAGTCAGAAAAAGGGAAGAATAAGGAATTGAAGGACCCAGGGGGCTTCGGTCAATATCCGTGGGAGGACTTAAGAGCTGTGGTAATGAATCAGGCGGCGGATAGTTCTGCTAGCAGTTCAGAAGGGGAAGATGAAGGTAAAAGGAGTGGGCGCCAAGATGGCGCCCAGGGATCTAGGGAGAGAAGAAGGACCCGGAAGGACACTCCCTCACGTAGGGAGAGGAGGGAGAGATGGGAGAACAAAGGGGAAACGGATGCAGGGGGCGTGCTCCCCACTTCCGCGCCCTTTACCTCCGCCTTGCCACCAAGCACCTCCTGTTTGCCAGGCAATTACTGTCCTGCCCCGTCTTTCGCTGCTAGTTCCGCATATGTCGCCCCTCCCTGCCCTCCGCCCCCGCCTCTTCATTATGAGAAAAGGCGAGAGGCGAATATTTGTGAGGGAGAGGGGTTAATAAGGCGGAGCCTCCGTGTGGCGGCGGAGGCGGGCGCGGAGGTGGACTTCGCCTCTTGGGATGTCTATCCCATTTTGACTGATCCCCTTACGGGTCAGCGTACTCATTCTCCCATCCCATATAAGACACTGAAAGAGTTCAAAGTGGCGGTGACTAAGTATGGCCCTTCTTCACCTTATGTTAGGAGGCTACTTATGAACCTAGTGACCTCTCACCCCTGGACCCCGGGGGATTTTGACGAGCTAGCTATGTCCTGTCTAGACCCTGCTATGCATCTTGCCTTCCAGGCACAAGTGAAGAGGGAGGCCCGGCATTTGGCCCGACTTAGACCCGGCAGGGCCCCTCAAGACACTGAGCACTTAATTTGTGGCACTGGCCATTTTTCCAACCTGGCCGTGCAGGCAGCCTATGGGCAGTTAGAATTAGATGATGTCAAGGCCGCACACATAGCGGCCTGGGAGAAGGTTTCCGCCAAGGGTATGACAGGGGGCCCTAAATTAGTTGGCCTGAAACAAAGACCTGATCAGACCCCCCTTTCCTTTGTTAACCAAGTTCAGGAGACGGTCCATAGGACCCTAGGCAGCGGCCCTGGAATGGACATACTCATTAAGCAATTGGTTAAGGAAGGCTTGCGCTCCAGGGAGGCAGCTGCGGTGGCATCCCTGCCATCGGAGGCCCCCTTGGAGGACATCATAGATAAGTTAATGGACCTGCCCCCGGAAAATCCGATTGCACAGTTGGTTTGCACTGCCCAGGATAGGGACCCTCCCCGCACCTAGCCGGGCACTGCCCGGTTCCAGGGTAATGTGGCAGGATAAGGGGGGCCAATGGCACGGCCCTGTAAAAGTGGTTGGAAGAAGGCCCGGCCACCTTTCCTTTTTTCCAAATAATGACCCAACAGCGGTACAGCAATGGGTGCCCCTTCACAAAGTTAGGGATCTTGATTAAGGCACCACCCCCGACAGGTTGGGGGGTGAGGAGAATTCTTGTTCTTCTTGTCTTTCAGATTGTCGACTCACCCTCCTCATCTTGGGTCTCCTTGCTGAGAATGCCGTGACGGAATTACGCTGGGGACTGCTTTCCACCTTCCCGAGACCCATGCCTGTGACTTCTTCGGCACAAGTTTTTCCTCGTTTATTTACAGTTAACAACACCCTTAAGCTCCCTGTTCTGCACCTCAACAACGACACCAGGCCGGTGGAAAGTAACAGGACAATATCACTTAATGGGACGTTATGTTTTCAAATCACACCCACAGTCAATCCGGAACTGTCACCATGTGTCGGGCTGTTTCCTCAAGAGGCTGTGTGGTCTGACCGCCTCAACTTTACAAGCAAGAGGGTGAACGGCTCCTTATTGAGAGGACTTTGGCCGGCCCGCACAATGATTAGAGCAAAGGATAACAGTGGTCTCCTTTGTGGAGAGGGCGGAGGGGAGTGGCGACCCCAGCCCAGCGCCTAGCCTCGCTGTCGGCCCTCCCGCCACAAGGATTTTTGGCCCTGGACGGAGTGCCAGTCACCCGCAGCTGTCCCTGTGCACCCGTTTTTTACCTTTTCCCCTCCCATCCCTTCTGGTAATGTTACTGCGGGTGTGGCAACCAACTGGACTTGCCAAGATGCTAAACCTCTTATGTCCACTGTTACCTCCGATATAAACTCGCGTCATCTTCATTATGAAGATCCTGGGGTCACTGCAAACCCTTTTGATTTGTGGTTGCTCTGTGGGGAGGGAGGCGCTTGTTTGGATTTGCGCCCCATGGCCATGCTGTTGGGTGGGGTCATGGGGTGGGGAAATGGTACATGGACAGAACTGGACCCCTTCGATTTTAATATGTCAAGGCCAGTCAAGCACGTACAGATACCACCCACGCCTGTCTGTGTTTGGCAACCCTTTCTGTTTTTGGTTTCCAATCGGACAGGACACAATGAGTCTCTTCTCCAATGTAAGAATAACTGCTTTTATTCTTCCTGCTGGAATGCTCAAGCATTCCCATTGGCAGTTGTCCTCCGCCTCCCACGGTGGGTTCCCTGGCCACTTAACATTACCAATTCTGCTTTGCAGTTAAGGCCCAAAAGAGACTTCGGCATTTCTGCTGCCATTATTGCCGCCATTGCTGTTGCTGCCGCTGCGGCTACTGCAGCAGCCGGCAGTTTGGCTTATGCTGTGCCGGCTGCGACGGCGGTTGCCAATCTGAGTGCCTCCGTTACCATGGCCTTGACAGCCCAAGAGGGAATAAATGGGCATCTGTATACCGGAATGATGCTTCTGAATCAGAGGGTGGACCTGATTCAGGAGGAGGTTGATGTCCTCTGGGAGGTAGCCCAAGTTGGATGTACTTTGCGTATGCCTGGTTTATGTGTTACTCCCGTTTTGTATGAGAACTTTACTAGAGCAGCTAACCTGTCCCGTCAACTTTCCATTCTCCTCCTAGGCAATTGGTCTGCCGAATACGAACAACAGATAAGACAATTAAGACTGGCTATTGCATCGGTGAATTCCACCTCTGTCGATCCTGCCGTTCTCTCCGGACTGTCTAGGTGGCTGCATGATGTTACAACCTGGTTCTCACAGTGGGGAGGCTTAACCTCCTCCACCGTGGTGTTTGTTCTTGTAATTATTTTGCTTTTGTATTGTGTTTGTAAGCTACGGCGCCGTCAGGATGGCTACATGCTTCTGACCCAACAGGCCCTTTTTACCCTCCAAGAGGGGGGAGATCCTCAGGTATGGTTCCAGGCCATGGACGACGTGTGACACCTGGGGTAAGACGGGGGTGACTCCATGACGGGCAACTCCTCCCTCCTCGGCCGCCTAAGACAGGACCCAGGGTGTCGGTGTCCTACGACGGGTAAGGTTCGAGTGAATCGGAGGTGACCTAAGCCAGAGGCCCCCGCACCGCACGTCAGAGTCCTTGGGACAGGACCCCTGAGTGGTAATGGGATTTTTCCGTGGTCTTTCGGGCAAGAAGCATGGTCACCTGTATCGCCTGTAGCGAGAAGCTCAGCAGTCTGCACTGCCAATTCTTTTGGTATATAGCATTATTGTTTGCTTTAAAGAAAAAGGGGGAGTTGATGGGGGAGGAGGAGGGGCTTTGGGCAGTGCCACGGTTGCTTTGAATGAATATGTATAAGCTTGATGGGGTGATCTCCATATAAGGCCATGGGGTGATCACCATATAAGGTCATAAATGTAAGACTGCGATGTGATTGGCTCGGATTCGCTATATATTTTCTCGTGTGAGAGGGCTCTCTCTCTCTCTCTGCCATGTAACTGCTGAAGAATAAACCACCCCGCTTCACTCCTCCGCCTTCTGTCTGGTGTTTTTCCCCGTGAGGGGCCGGTGACGACCGAAGACCCGGGATGGGTAAGTAAGAGGGCCGTAGGGCTAGTCGTCTAGATCTGTTGTAAGGGCAAACGCCCGCAACATATTTTTAAAAAACTTGATATATGATATATAAATATGAAGCTAATATATAGAGGAGAAATGTCTATGTTCATAAAGCCAGAGTAATATTGGGCTGTCCTTTCTAATTTATTATTATAATAGTTCACCATTGTGCTTACCTGGATATGGTGGAGATTGCAATTTACAGTATATAAGGAAGATTGTATATTTTCTATACATATGTATATTTACTTCCTTATATGAGGATTTATTGGTTGGGGAGCCTTGACAGACCTGTTTCCCAGGAGGAAGCTGGACCTATACAATGGCAGAAATGAACAGTGAAAAACTAATCAATTATCCAGGTGTTTTCAACAGCCATCTGCTTTATGTCATTAAAACTTTACATCTATCTGATTAATAGTTGTTTGGATTTGCATTCCTTTTTATTCATCACCTGCCTGTTTCAGCGTTTTGAAGTTACAGCCAAAATCCCAGATAGTGGCACACGTTGTACAGACTAATGAGGAAGCATTTATAGAAAATTTTCCATAAGCAAATATGGTGACAGATTTATTTAGGGGCAGTATCATCATTATTAGGCAATTCATTATAGTTGATATATGACATACTTAAATTTCTAAAATTTTGGTTAAAATTAAATTATCTTTATTGTTTTCCTAATAACTTATACCTTCAGATAAAATGATTCCTACCAGAACAGTTTTTCTGGTAAAATGTATTAAGATATTTTGGTAAGGAAGTAAAAGATGGAGTACAGCACTTTGGTGTGCTGAGGGTTCTTGTACCAGTAGTGTTATTGAGACTTGAGGTTATAAGAATTATCATGGTGAATAAAATCCATGATCCCTCCAGTCCAGTTATCTGCTTAGGGCAATGGCATTAAGACTGTAGTGTAGGAGAGCGTGATGATCTTCCTCTAGGCCAAAACTGAAATATGTATAAATATTTCAAAAAACTAAAATATGTATAAATATTTCAAAAATCATCAGTGTTATAAAATAGTCACAGATCTAATAGGAATTCATACTGTATGACCTCTAAGCCACCTTCCACTCTAAAATAATAGCATGACCCTGTTTCATTGAAGTATCCTTTAGGCAACTACCATGAATATATATTTCCATTTGAAGTTATTTAAATATTTTTGGGGTGATGAGCCTTGTAAGTTTACTATTTACTATATATAGTAGCAAAGTTTATTTTCAAAGGTTATGTATCAGTGGTAAAATCTGGCAGACCTAAACCACACTGGAACCCCAAAAAACTTTCAGAATGAGACTCATGTGTAGTAGTTTACAAAAACTCAATTATTTAACTTGTTCTTATGTTCTTTTCTTACTATTATTATTAAATTTTATCTTATTTGATAGTCAGGTCTTCCAAAATATTGTGATCCTTTTGGATTTTGATTCCATCATTCAATATCCAACCTATTCTTCCAAGCTTTGTGTTATTGGAATATTTCATAAGCATTGCCTTTCATGCTGTTATGCAAACTATGAATTAAAAAAAGAAAAGAAAAAAAGACAAGTTAGGGCATAAAACTATTTACCATTACTCTTTGATTCTTATTATTGAACAAAACTACTTAAATGCACTATTCCATAACCTCAAGAAGTTTACAGTGTAACTAAAGGAAACAATAGGTACCAGGTATGTGCTGGTAAAGTTTAACAGCTGGCTCACCAAAAAAAAAAAAAAAAAAAAACAAAAGTGTATATGACACTTAAATCTTAATCTTTGTTATTGTTTTCTCTATCACTTTCTTAATTCTAGACAAGTGACACATAATATGTCAAGCCCTGACAGGTAGTGTTTGCCAAATTCTGAGTTGTAAATTCTCACACTGAAAATTAAATAGTGGAGTCTCGTGCAATTCAAGATGGCTCAAGCATACCCCTGGTTTATACAAAGTAGATGCAAGATTATAGAGGGGAAAACATGAGCAAACAGTAACATTAAGGAAGGCTTCCTATAGAAGGGAGCTCTTGGGCTGAGCTTTGAAAGCACTTAGAAATTTAAGGAATGGAAATAAGAAGCGCTTGTAAACCAGTAATTGGAATTGGGCTAGATAAAGACAGATATGGAAGACACTCTCTCTCTGTCTCTCTCTCTCTCTGTCTCTGTCTCTCTCTCTCTGTCTCTGTCTCTCTCTCTCTGTCTCTCTGTCTCTCTCTCTTTCTCTCTCTCTGTATGTGTGTGTGTGTGTTTGTGTGTGTGATGAACAGTAAGAAGGTCAGTTTGACTGCATTTCATTGCATATGACAGATAGTAATGTAAAACAAAACTGAAGTACCAAGGTGACATGAGGTTGTGAAAGGTACTAAATGTAAACAAACTAAAAAGCCCATTAATTTATATGATTCTACACTGACCTGACCATTTCTTGATGAAGTCATGCTGATTTGATTTTTTTTGGAATCACTGCTTCTTTTTCTAGATCCCTTAGAAAATGTCCTAGAATGTTGTTATTTTTTATTATCTCTTTTCCTGTCTAAATTTCATAGCATCATATAATTACAGACTTGGAAATGGATGGTTGCTCAGGGATCGTCAAGTCCTATTCACTCACTTTAGAGATGAAGCAACGTAAGGCCCAGAAAATGAAGAACCCTGTTCAATGTCAACCAAGTCTCAAGCATCAAATGGAAAATATGAAAGCCAATCCGTTGATTCAGAGTCAAGGATCTCCATCTCTCTTTGCAAGAAAACAAAAGCAAAAATATGTTTCCTTTCCATTGTCCATTATCAACTTTCAATCTTTACTACACACTAATCCTATCCCTTATTTAAACCTTCCTTATTTTCCAAAATAGCCACTATAAACCACTTTGTTATGCTTGCTGTCCTTGATGGCATCACCTTGTTCTGATTTTTGGCACAGTGGATAGAGTGCCAGGCCTGGAAGCAGGAAGAGCTGAGTTCAAATACAGACTCAGACACTTATTAGCTGTGTGACCCTGGGCACATCATTTAAACCTCTGTTTGCCTCAATTTTCCCATCCATAAAGTGGGGGTAATAGTAGCATCTAACTCCCAGAGTTGTTGTGAGGATCAAAGAGGCAGTAATTGTAAAATAATTATCACAGTTTTTGGTAAATAGTAAATGATGCAAACACACTTATGTATGTATGTGTGTGTATGTATGTATATATATATTTATATATTGTTGTTATTAATTTTGAGACAGTTCTTACTAGATAGTGCCACACTGGGGTTTGCTAATTCTTTAGCTATTATTTTTACATATGAGTGTATGTTTGTATATCTATAAATGTACATATGTATATGTGAGTATATATGTAGATACTTTGGGAACAGACACTGTGATTTATGCTGGTATGGGTGGTAATGTCCTGAGAAATATCTCTGTGAGTTTCCACAATATTAGACAAATGAATACACATTATGGTTTCTCTGGTTCTATTATATTAGGGCAAGGTAAGGTATTTCACAAGAGTGGTGTGAAACACAAATAGAAATGGGGCCACTAAACCTTATATAAGGATACCTGAAGCTAGCATATAGGAAACCACATATTAAAATTATCTATGTTCTACAATTTTATTTATTTTGTTAAATATTTCCCAATTACATTTTAATCTGGGTTGGGCCCCACAACTTTGCCAGCAACATTACTACCCCGAGGCCATGTTTGACACCTCTGTGCTCCCTACCCTATGAATCTCTAGTACCTTTCAGGGGTTGGCTGGGTTTCTCTTTACTGCCTTTGGTTAGATAGAGTCCACACCACTTAAGCTTCTTATATTGTAAGGTTGCCTTTAGTATCACCTGTTTCATTTAACCACTTGCAAAAAATTCACTTTTACAAAGGAATATGTGTTTCAAATATATGGCACATATTAGTATGTACCAAAATTGCTTCATTCTCTCCGTGTTGGAAAAAAAAATACTTTCCCTAACAAATACTCAGAGACTCATTCTGAACAGTCTATATCCCCCATTCAGAACATTCCTCTGTAGTCTCTTGGGAAGCCTAAGCATGGTTCTTTCTCTCACTTCAATGCCATATAGGAAAGAGTCTCAAAAAACCATTATGTGATCTGAGAGTTATCCATTCACACAGGAAAACCATAATTATCCTCAAATACAAGGTTTAGCATATTCAAAAAATAATGAATATTTTACAAAGTTTTCCAAAGATTATATCTTTCTTAGCACCCAGCAGCTGCTGCTCATAGGACCTTTCTCAAGCTACAAGCTAAAGAATATGTAAAGGCAAAGAAAGAGTTTCTTGTCTCATATGAAATCATGCTCCAGACTGTTAGTACTTAGAACTCTCTCTACAGGGATTTAGAATCTCAGGTCAACTAAATATTAACATTTCTCTTAGGTGAGAAAATTGTCCAGGGTGAAAACTTCCACAACTCAGTGCATGAGATCATATATGTTGAGATCTGGACAAAATTTTTCAATTTCCCTTTCTACCCAGTGTACATCAAGGTACATCCTGGGACCAAAGACACTCCTCATAGAGGTGTAGGTAAATTTCCTCTTGGTCTTTATTTCAAAGGGCATTGCAAGTTTCTTTGCAATGGATCCCTTCCTGAAATGAAAGTCAAGTAGAATTGCAGAATTAGAAGACAAGTAAGCTCTTTCTGGGCCCAGGAAAACCTCAATCTAAGTTGCAGGACATAAAGTTCTCACAATAAGGTAAGCAGTCTATTTAAATTAAAACATTTCTACTTGGCAGCAGAATTCTGGTAATCTAAACATATTTCTCATAGTAGACTCAAAATCAATAGTTATATAAGATTCAATAATACAGCAACTATCAGTATCTAAACATTCAAGAAATCAGCAAATGCAAAGCTTGCAAAATTACTGCTGCTGACTTGTGGAGGAACACACTGGAAAGAAAAAATTGACAGTAGAATATACAGCTGGGGGGAAAAAGTGGATACTTTCTCTAGGATCTCACAAACTAGGGTATTGTAATGTAATGCCAAAAGAAGGCAACTTCCCAGGTTCAAAATACCAGCATAGGTGCTCTCTATTTTATTCAGTGACCAACCAAGAACAGAGAAGATTAAAACATGACATCATTCAAAATACAGCATTTACTAAGTGTGATTAAATAATCTCTAAGTACTACCCCACCCCAGGACCTTCCAATCATTCAATCAATTACAAAGTCTCTGTTCTAAATACTTCTCCACCCCTAGGCTATACCTTAATTAAGTCCACCACAAAGCCCCTCTTCTCAAATGGAGATTAGTTTCCAAACATAAGGTCAAAAGTTCCCCACCCCTGGATCACAATTGAATCTACCCCAGAGTTACATCAAGTTTAAACACAGCACTTAATACCCAAATGGAGGTCTTTTCTTCATCTTGACACGAGGCAAGTTCTCAGCAATCTTAGTTCCTGGGGAGACAAGGCTTAGCAAAGCCACAAGATACATTGCCAGTCCCTTCATGAATTTATCCTCTGTCTGTAGAACAGTCCTAGAACCCCTGAACACATTAGCAAAGCCCTCTCCCAGGATTTCTGTAAACATCCAACAAGAATATCCTTCTTCAGGGCTTCCGAACCAACAGAAAGGTTCCCAGACCCCTGCAACAACAGCACTGTCCTTCACCAGTGGACAGTATTCACTCTGTCTGCAGGACAGTCTCCAGACCCCTGCAACAACAGTACTGTCCCTCACCAGTGGACAGTATTCACTCTCTGTCTGCAGGACAGTCTCAGGGCTTCTTAGAGAACAGCCAGGTTCCAGGACTTCTTCAACAAAAGGACTGTCTTTCACCAGTGGACAAATCTGGCAAAACAACATCAAAACAGACAGACAAAGCACCAGCAAAACAGCCATGTCTCCTCAGTCCTTGGCAGCTCAGGGGGCAGGTCTCAAAAGTCCAGGGCAATTCAAAGCGGCCACCAGCAATTCTCTTAGTCTCTCTCTCTCCACGAGGTGCTGCTTCCAAAAAGATCTTCCGCCTCTCTCTAGTGTCTCTCCAAATCTACCTCACCAGCTCCTCCCAGTTCAGGACTTTCTTTTCACATCAACAAGCCCATCCCACAGGTGGGATTAGCAAACTCTGGGTTTTAACACAATCAATTTGAAAACCAAGCCAATACAGGGGAATCTTTAATTGCCATTACTATCACAGGTATACAGAATTTGAAATCCCAGACTGAAAATCTTTCCATGGATCCCTATCAATACTGGACCATGTTCCAGTGTTCGCATCATGCTCCATGGTCACATGAATGAATGAATTCTGGACCCACTTTCTAAAGGTTTCATGTTTTACATTTTGCAACTCCCAGAGGGTTTTCCAGTACCCCAGGGTTGTGGAGTTCTTTCTTCTCTTCCATTGCCTAAGGGCCCCATTGATTGTATTTCTTCAATGTTAGAAGCACTGTAACTACCAATCTATTTAACCAGTTTACATCTGATTAAAAAGGATTTTTACTTCAAAGATATAAGAAGAATAATTATACAGACATTTCCGCTAATGCTTTAGACACATAACCTCCTCCCCATTCCCCTGTTAGATTCCAGCCTCTAGGGCAGGAGGATTAGGATCATAATTTAGCTCAATTGAACCATAGCATTAATCTCATCGAGTTCATGTCCAAAGTCTTTCTAACCTACCTTCCTTGTATATTGGTCGTGAGGGCTTTCTTTCTAGACTGGTGTTAATGTTTGGCTTGGAATCCTGGTCTCTAAGATTCCTGTGGCTCAACCTTCTGGGTCAAGGACTTCATTCTATACACTTAGAACTGAAAAGGACAAATGAAACAGACTGAAACTCCAAGCCCAGTTCTAAGGAGGGATACAGAGATGGACCTCATGCCCTTCCCTTTTATAATATGGAGTCACTTGCTGGGAGAGAATGAGTTCACTCCTAGGTCTTATGAGGGGAGGACAGTAGGGGGGAAGGTGGAGGGAGAAAATTGGGAAGTGAAAGTCCTTAGGGGAGACTTAAAGTTATAGGCATTTCCTATTGCATGATCAGTAGAAAAGTACTACTCAAAATCACTTGTTTAAAACAAAAGTGTGCCCCCAATTTGTTAGTTCTCCCTTCTCTGAAAATCAGGTCCCCAGCAATTCCCACATAGATGATGCTATTTTGGGGAGCCTGAGTGTGTTCAGAAAACCTATTATATCTATGTTTATCATTTTAGGCATGGAGCAAAGGGGAGAAAAAGAGGGAGAAAATTTGGAACTCAAAATTTTTTTGAAAAATAAATGTTAAAAATTGTCTTTACATATAATTGGAAAAAACAAAATGCTATTATAAAATATAATTTTCAGTGCTTTTTATTCTTGCTAACTCAAGAGAATTTGGCACTCTTGTCAACCCTCTGATATTAGATACTGTCTCTCTTTGGGAATTTTCATTAGATTGCAAAATCTTTGAGAGTATAATCTGTGTTTTGGCTTTTTTTGTGTCCCCAGCATTTAACACAGAGTCTGACACATAGTAGGAACTTAATAAAGGATGGATTTTCGTGATTGTTATGGGAATGGGAATCTGAAGATCCTCTCTGCCCCTTGGCCCTTTGATAGGCTTAAGTGACTTTGAGAACCTTCCCTGATTTGAGAATATACTCTGCCCCCTATAGGCTGAATTTGGTCACATGGAGCCTGTAGCAGGAGGTTTGTTTTTCAGGAATACCCACACCTTGTTACTTTGTGATTGGTCAGTGGGTCAAGAGGGTTGTTACATTCTCTGAGCCAGGAGAAGGCTATATATATATTTGGGGCTCACTTATGAGCAGCCATTGACACCACCCCCCTCCTGCCCCGGCTTTCAAAACCCAGATGTTGGTGCTTCTCTCTCTCCCTCTCTGGCAACTAAGTAGGTATGGATGTAATGTTCGGACAGCTGGAAGCCCTGTCTTCTGATCTGTTTCTCTGTCTGCTTGTAACTTCTGTTTATATTGTCTGAAGTTCAGGGTGCTGACTTTTCCCCCTGAACTAGGCAAATGACGTATTTTGATTAAAGTAAGATTTTTAACCCATTTTGAGTTGCTTTCCTTTAGAAAAGCAGATCTAGGAATTTGTGCTAGCAGCCATCCTGGCTATGCAAGGGTGCTTGCTGCTACAATGACAAGACTCTTTCCTGGTTTTTCTCCTACTTGTCTGATTCCCTCTTTTTTGTCTTATCACCTAAAGAACACCCACTAACTAACTATGCACATGCATACATGGTCACATGCATGCATGTACATGCACATAAACACATACTCTTTATCTTCTGTACTTTTTATCATTTACATTTTTTAAAAATCTACAAAATTTATCTAAGTAGCCTCAGCCCCTCACTTGTATTACAGTTCTGTTTTATCAACTCTACTAGACATTTCAAACTAGATGTATTGTAGAGAGATCTAGCTCCACATGTACCAAATAAAACTCCATTATCTTTTGCCAAAATCAAACTAATCTAATGTCTTTATTTATCTGTCAAGAATACTACTAATTTTTTAAGTCTCCTGGGAATCAATTTTTACTCCTCATTTTCTTTCTCCTTACATGTCAAATTGGCTACCAGATCTCACTATTTCTAACTCCAAAAGATGCCTGGTATCCACCCCTTCTTCACAACCTTCATTGAAGCCCTTATCATCTCTCAAATGAGTTATTTCTTTTAGTTTATTTTAATTTAATTTAATTTATTTTCATCCCTGAATTTTCTCCCTCTCTCCATTGAAAAAGCAAGAAAAATAAGACTTATTGTAAACATCACTATTCAAGGAAAACAAATCTGTGTGTTAACCGTAAACTGGACTATTACTGTGTCCTCCAAAAGTAATTGAATTCCCAATCTCAGGTCTTTCCTTATCTAGATCTATCTCTCCATAGATTCCAAAGCTACTTACCTTTACAAATATGCTAGTCTCTTCCCTACTCAATAAACTCTGGCAAATGCCTATGGCTTCTAAGATTAAATCAAATTCCTTTGTGTTTTAAAGCCTTTCACACTATAGCCCCAAACTATCTTTTCAATTTATACATTATTTTCCCTTTTCATATTCTATGCTACAAAGTTTATCTAATTATTCTTAACATATGACATTCCATTCTTGGGCCTTTGCATTGGTCATCTTCCACGCCTGAAATGCCCTCCCTCTTCACCTCTTCCTTGCTAAATACTTCATCTCTCTTCCTAACCATATGCAAAGAAATGTGTAGGTGTGTGTGTATATGTGTATGTGTATGTTTATGTATATGTACACGTATATATATATATATATAAATGTACTGATGTGCATTTATGTGTCTATCTATATACATATAAACACCTTAATACCTTATATGGGCCTACCTTGTCTCAAAGGGAGATGATAATTTCTACATTTACAGAGAGTAGAAAGAGAACTATGACAACCCCACCAGCAGCCTAGTAAGGAAGGGACTGATAAGATCTACTACCATCATGACTGGGTAAATTTTCTTTCACATTTCTGTCTCCAAAGGGGGATACCAAGGTACAATTTTATTTATCTCTCTTACAACAAAAATCTCCTTTTCTAGAAGTGTGTTTAGGGGTTTAGAAGAAAAAAAAAAACAAATAAAAACACAAACCTTTTTTTTAAAAAAAACATGCCTATTTTATTAATGCTGTGCTTTTTTTTTATATTGCTGAAATTTCAGATGTACCTCCTCCTTCCCCATGATGAAATCTTATAGCATCATTGCCCAATGCACAAAAGGACAGTTAAGAAAAACAAATCAATACATTGTTCCTGTCTGATTACACATTTAATTTTTTCACCTGTAGTTGCCACTTCCGAGGAAAAACAAACTTTGGACACATTGACTGTATCCAATAGAATTGGCTTGTTTCTCATCTGTAGTCTTCTTCCTCTCAATTTGTTGTTGTAGTTGTTTTTGCTTCCATTGATAAGCATTTATTTCTTCTTCCTTCAACTTTTTTTTTTTAAGCAATTGGTGTTAAGTAACTTGCTCAAGGTTACATGGCCGGTTATTTTGTGTGGGTGCCAAGTATCTGATGCTGGAACCGATCCTGGATTTCCCGATTCCTGGGCTGGTGCTCTTACTTACTGCTCCACCTGTCTGCCCAACTTGTTTTTTTTTTTTAATATATATTTTAATTTATTATATTAAATATTTTCTAATTATATTTAACATTTTTTAACTTTTGAAAAAAATTCTTGGTTCCAAATTCTGTCCCTCCCTGGCCCACCCTTTGATAAGGCAAGCAATATAATATTGTCAATACATGTGAAGCCATGTAAAACATATTTCCATATTAGCCATATTGCAAAAGAAAACACACACACACACACAAACAGAAAAATGAAGTATGCTACAATCTCTACTTAGAGTTCATCAATTATCTCCCTGGAGGTCTATATCATTTTCTTCATGAAATTTTTGGAATTATTTTAGATTACTGCCTTGATCAGATTATTTGAGTCTTTTACATTTATTTATCATTACAATATTGCTCATATTATGCACAATGTTTTCCCAGTTCTATTCACTTCACTTTCTATTAGTTCATATAAGATTTCCCAAGTTTTTCTGAAACCATCTTGCTCATCATCTCTTATAGAGCAAGAATATTTCATCACAGTCATATACCACAGTTTGTACAATCATCCCTCAATTAATGGATATCCTCTCAATTTCCAATTCATTGCTACTACAGAGAGTTGTTCCAATCATTTTTGTACAAAGATGTCCTTTTCCCTTATTTTTATACTTCTTTGGGAGACAGACCTAATAGGAGTCAAAGGGTATACACAGTGTTATAGTCATTTGGGCATAGTTTGAAATTGTTTTCCAGAATAGTTGGATCACTTAACAACTCTACTAAAAATGTATCAATAACTACGTTTTGTCACATTACTTCCAACATTTGTCATTTTCTGTCACATTAGTCAATCTGATAGGTGTGAGGTGGTATAACCAAATTATTTAATTTTGCCTTTTTTAAATTAGTAATGATTTAGTGCATTTTTCATATGACTATTGATAGTTTTGATTTCTTCCTCTGAAAACTACCTATTCATGTACTTGAACTAATTATCAATTGGGGATGACTCCTTACTTTATAAATTTGGATCTGTTCCCAATGTGTTTGAGAGATGAGGCTTTTATCAGAGAAATTTTCTTTAAGTTTTTTCCCCTAGTTTCCAGTTTTCCTTGTAATTTTGACTGCATTAATTTTATTTGGACAAGAAATTTTTAAATTTCATATAATCAAAATGATTATTTTATTTCCAGTAATCCTTTCTATCTCTTGTTTATCATAAACTATTGCCTTATCAATAGATCTTATAGATATATTTTTTCCATACTCCTTTTAAGTAAATATACCTCCCTTTGTGTCTAATCAGGGGTGGGGAACCTGGGGCCTTCAGGCCACACATGACCTTCTAGGTCCTTGGTTGTAGCCTTTTGATTGAGTCCAAGTTTTACAGAACAAATCCTTTTATTGAGAGCTTTGTTCTGGGAAGTTTGGATTCAGTCAAAAGACTGCACTTGAAGACCTAGAGAACCACTTGTGGCCTCAAGGACACAGGCTTTCCCCACACGTCCCTGCCTCTAAATTCTGATTTCTTAATTCAAAATTAATTTTAAAATATTTAATTTTATCAAACACTAGATTACTAGAGCAAATTACTATTATGTACCCAATCTATTGAACTGATCCACTGCTCTGTTTCTTAGGCAGTACCAGATTGTTTTCATGAAGACCATTTTGTAATTGTAGTTTGAAATTTGGTACTGCTAAGCTTCTTCTCATTTTTTTTATTCCCTTGATGTTCTTGTCCTTTTATTCTTCTAGACATATTTTGTTATTATTTTTCTTCTAGTTCTACAAAATAATTCTTTGGTCATTAGATTGCTATGACACTGAATAAGTGAATTAACTTAGGTAGAACTGCCATTTTTATTATGTTGACTTGGCCTACCCATGAGTAATTAATATTTATGAAATTGTTAGATCTGGTTTTATTTGTGTGAAAAATGTTTTGTAACTATATCCATATGGTTCATTGTTTTATTTTGGCAAGTTGTTATGGGAATGGGAATTTAAGATCTTCCCTGCCCCTTGGCTGGGCTTAAGTGACTCTGAGAACCTTCCCAGATTTGAAAATATACTCTTCCCCCTAATAGACTGAAGGTGGTCACCTGGAGCCTGTGGCAGAGGCATGTTTTTCAGGAATGCCCATGCCTTGGTGCTTTGTGATTGGGCAGTGGGTCATAAGGGTTGTGACCTTCTCTAAGCCAGAAGAAGGCTATATATACCCTGATGTGAGATTTTGTTTTGGGGCTCACTTTAGGGAGAGTTGTTTGATTTGGCCAGAAAAGACTCTGGGCAGCTGTCAAGCCCCCCGGCTTTGAAAACCCAGGTGTTGGTGCTTCCTTCTCCGGTAACTGTCACTAGGTTATATATGTAATTGTCAGACAGTTGGAAGCCTGTCTGACAAAATATTTCTCTATCGTCTTGTAACTTCTTTGTATTCTCTGAAGTTCAGGGTGCTGACCTTTGCCCCCTAAACTAGCTAAATGACATATGTTTGATTAAAGCAAGATTGTTAACCCATTTTGAGTTGCTTTCCTTTAGAAAAGCAGATCTAAGAACCTGTATTAGCGGCCACTCTGGGCATGCTGTGGTGCTTGCTGCTACACAGGTAGACTTCTGAGTATTTTATAATGTCTACAATTATTTTAATGGAATTTCCCTTGCTCTCTTCCTTCTGGGTTTGGTAGGCAAAGTATAGAAATGCCTATGATTTATGTGGATATATTTTATATCCCTCAACTTTTTAATGTTGTTAATTGTTTCAGCTAGGTTTCTAGTTGATTCTCTTGGCTTCTTTAAGTACACAATCTTAAAATCTGCAAAAATTTATAGATTTGTTTACTCAGTACCCATGTTTACTCCTCCAATTTCTTTTTCTTGGCTTATTGCTAAAGACCAACTCTAAGACAAAACTGAATAATAATGGTGATGATGTATATTCTTGCTTCATCTATGATCTTATTGGGAATTATTCTGACTTATCTCTGCTACAGATAATGTTACTTTTGCTTTTAAATAAAAACTACTTATTATTTTAAGAAAGACTTCATTTATTCCTATATTTTTAATGTTTTTAATAGGAATGGGTGTTGCATTTTGTCAAAAACATTTTCTGCATTTATTAAGATCCTTATATGATATTTTGTTATTGATGTGATCAATTATATTGATATTTTCTTTCCTAATATTGAGCTAGGCTTACATTCCTGGTATAATTCTCACCTGGTCATAGTGTTGGATCTTTGTGATATATTGCTGTAATCTTCTTGCTAGTATTTATTTAAAATTTTTGCATTGACATTCATTAGAGAAATTGGTCTATAGATTTATTTTGCTGTTTTTGCTCTCTATGGTTAAAATATCAAAACCTTACTTATGTCATAGAAAGAATTTGGTGTAGTACTTCTTCTTTGCCTATTTTTAGAAAATTACTTTTGTAGTATTGCAATTCCTTAACTAGTTAGTATAATTCATTTATAAATTCAACTGAACTTGGAGATTTTTTCTTAGAGAGCTCAATTTCCTTTTCTAAGATTTTTTAAAATAAGTATTCTATTTCTTCTTTTTTTAATCTGAGCAATTTTTATACTAAAAATATTTCTTTCATTTAGATTGTCAATTTTTATTGGCATAAAATTGGGCAAAATAACTCCAGATATTTGCTTAGTTTCATCTTCTTTTGTGGTGAATTCACCTCTTTATTTTTTTAGGTTGATAATTTGGTTTTCTTATTTTTGAAAATCAATTAACCAATGCCTTACATATTTTATTGATTTTCTCCCATAAAAAACAGTTGATAGTTTTATTAGTTCAATGAGTCTTTTTATTAACTTTTAATTTTAT
>NW_027186315.1:8843592-8874641 GCF_028583685.1 Petaurus breviceps papuanus | reverse complement strand
ATAGTTTTATTAGTTCAATGAGTCTTTTTATTAACTTTTAATTTTATCAATCTCTCTTTTGATTTTTAGGATTTATATTTTGGTATTTAATTAAATAATTTTTTCTAGTTTTTTTTTAGTTGCATGCCCAGTCTATTGATCAGCTTGTTTTCTCTTTTGTTGACGTACACATTTAGAAATATAAATTTCCTCTCACATGCTTCTTTGGCTTTATACCACAAATGCTGATATAGTTTCATTGTGATCATTCTCTTTAAAAATATTATTGACTTTTTCTGATTTATTCTTTGACCCACTTATTCTTTAGGATTAGACTATTTTTATCTTCCAATTAGGTTTTAATTTATGCTTCCATTGTAATGTATTGAAAGTAATGTTGATTGTATTATGTACTGAAAAGTTTCTGTTAATATTTCTGCTTTTCTGCATTTCGTTGTTATTTTTTTTTGCTCCAATACATGGTTAATTTTTGTGAAGATGCCATGTACATCTGAGAGAAAGGGATCTTCCTTCAGTTTTCTCCACCAAAATTCTAAAATTCAATCAATATTTTCATCTTTTTTTCTTATTAGTTTTATCATTAGATTTATCTAACTGAGAGGGGAAAGATGAGGTCTCCCACTAGTAGAGTTTTACTGTGTATTTATTCTAATAAGTCACTTAACTTTTCCTTTGAAATTGGCATACTCCACCATTTGGTGTTCAAATGTTTATTTTTGACAGTATATCATTGTCTGTTATATTTTTCAACAAAATTTATTTTCCATATTTATCTCTTTTGATTAGGTCTATTTTTGCTTTTATTCTGCTATCACTACTATCTTTAATCCAGCTGAAAAATAAAAGATTCTGCTTCAGCCTCTTATTTTTACACTCTGTGTGCCTCTCTTTTTCAAATGTTTTCCTTGTAAACATTTTGTTGAATTCTGGTTTCTAATTCATTCTACTATCAGCTTCCATTTTATGGGTGAATTCATCCCATTTACTTTCCCAGTTATGATTGCTAACTGTGTATTTCACACCATACTGAATTCTTCTTTTCTTCCTTCTGTCTCTTTTTTCCTGCACCTCCTTTAAATTTTATTTTGCTTCTGACCACTGCCTTTCTTTATCCACTTTACCTTTAATCATTGTCATTCTTTTCTTCCCCTACATCTCTGTTAGATTTCTATATCCAATTGTGTGTGTGTATGTGTGTGTTATCTTCCTTAAACCAGTTTAGATGACAGGGAGGTTTAAGTGTTGCTCTCCTCCTACACCACCACCCTCAATTCCTATGTCCAGTACTAGCCTGTGTTTCCCCTGTAATTTTTGTGACCAGTTGCCCAATCCCCTCTTCTCTGACTTGAGAGTTCCCAAAGCTGCTGATGCTTCTGTCACCAATACTAAGTCCTATCACTGGTGTTATACTCACATGGGCTTTTGGTCAGCATCTAATCTGAAATCAGAGATCTCTTCTTAAGCTCTCCTAAATTGTCTTGGGCTTGAAGAATGTCTCACCCTCTCCTTTAGTTGACTCTGCCACTCCAGAATTCAATTTAAGGCATTTTTTGGGTAATTTCTTTTTTTTTTTTTATTATTTTAAACAAATTCAAAATGAGAAAATAAAAAAGAATGTCATATACAAAGCAGACCATAAGAAAGGATTAAATATAAAACAATAAATTTCCAGTTCAAGAAAATCTACATAATAAATGTTGCACATTGTTTTCAAAGCTGCCCAGCTTTTCTTCATTTCCTTATCATTTTTTTTTTGTTCTCTGCCATGCTCTTTTTATTTTATTGTTCTTCACCCCCCCTACCCTAAAAGTCTACAATTGAGCATGTATATAACTCCCTACACACACATAGATGTCTATAAACATACACATATATGTAAGATGTACTATGCTTATTTCCTTCTGTTTCTCCTTCATAAGTCAAAGTCTTTCCATGTTTTTTCTCAATGACCCAGCCCATTATTTCCTACATCACAGTAATATTCCAACCCAATCACATCCTATCTAAGAGATTGTCTATGAAAGGTCCCTCCCCGCACCCCAGTTTTCTGCATTCTTTATCTTCTTGGCTGCATAGGTTTTATTTATATGAAAAAAATATAACTTAAAATAATCAAAATTATGCTTTTTATACTTCAACAATGATCTCACCTTGTAATAAAGTTTAAGGTCTAATACCACTGAACCTATTTTCTTTATATCTTTTCCCCTGGTTTCTTTGAAGTTCCTTACCTTTTTTTCTTTCAAATGTTGTTGTTATTTGTTATTATTTTTTGTTAGTATTATTTTTTCTCAGTAATTTTTTTTTACTAATTTAATTGGGATGACATAGAATAAATAGATAAATTAGGTAAAACTGTCATTTTAAAATTTAGATGATCTTTATCTCCCCATGAACAATAAATATTACTTCAATTATTTATATCTGAGTTTATTTGTATAAAAATATTTTATGTTTATATTCATATAGTTCTTATTTCTGTTTTGGCAGATATGCCCTCAGGTTTTTATACTGTCTAGATCAGGGTCAGGACACCTGCAGCCTGAAGGACACATGTGGCCTTCTAGGTCCTCAAGTGCTTTCCCTTGGCAGAATCCAAACTTTATAGAATATCCTTAATAAAAGGATTTTTTTTCTTTAAAACTTAGACTCAATAAAAGACCACACCCAAGTACCTAGAAGGACACATGTGCCTTCGAGGTCATAGATTCCCCTCTTCTAATCAAGATATTTTTAAATGGTCTAAAACAATATCAGATAATATTGCTGCCATATAATGTTGTTTCTCTAGTTTTCTCTTTTGATTGAATCTAGTTTAAGTTTAACTTTGACATCATGATTACTATCCCTGCTTTTTTTCCCTAACATGCTACATTCTACTCCTGTCCTTTATTATATCTTTGTGTGTCTCTTGTTTTTGTTTCCTGAAAGCAACATATTGCTGAATTTATATTTTTAATCTGTTATCCATTTCTATTTTATGTGTAAATTTGTTCCATTCACATTCTAAGTTACAATTGCTTCTTTTGTATTTTCCTCCTTCCAATTTTTCTTCTCTATCTTTCTGACCCTATTTGCCCTATTCCTTTTCACTCCTCTGCTTTACTTCTACCGACTACCTTGCTCTCCTATTCCTTAACCTTCTCACCCCTCCAAGAGTCCTTCCTTTATCCTTTCCCTCTACTCTCTACCCTTGCCGTCTTATTTCTTTCACAATTTAAAAGACTTTTATGCCCTTTAGATGATAAGTATGTTCCAACTTTAACCCCTTCCTTATGACATGATAATTAAGAGAGCACCTAAATTTCTTTGATGATTTCAAGTGACTTTCCCTGGCTTAACTGGTAGATGTGATTGTGAAGCTATGCTCATTGATATCTGAAGGATCATGGACAAAACAACAGGTACCACAAGATAGAAGAATGAGAAATTTTGATGTCTCTCTCTCTCTCTCTCTCTCTCTCTCTCTCTCTCTCTCACACACACACACACACACACACAAACACACACACACACACTTTTCCTTTAAAACTAAGGGTCAGTGAGCTGACTTAGGAGAGAAAAAAGTTTGGAATGGATCATTAAATAAATGGTTAGAACACATTTTAAAAAGGAAAGAAATGAGGGGAGGTGGTAGACAGAAGCAAAACACTAGTGATGTTTGAAAGGGTAAAAGGAGAGAGAAGACAAACAGGAGAAAGAATAGAATATAGAGAAATAGATAGGTATTAATCATAACTGTGAATATGAATGTGATGAACTCTCCCATAAAATGGAAATGGATAGCAGAATGTATCAAATTCCAGAGTCTTACAATATGTTGCTTATAAGAAATACATTTGAAGCAGAAAGACACAGACAGAAAAAAGGTAAGGGGATAGAATGGAATCTGTTGTTCTTTGGTTGAGGTAAAGAAGGCAGGGATAACAGTCTTGATCTTGAACAGAGTGGAAGCAAAAATAGACTTGATTGAAGGAATGTAATGGTAATGAGAATTTGAAGATCTTACCTGACATTAATAGGCTGAAATGTAATCACAGGGACTCTATGGTGGGAAGAGTATAGCAGCAAGCACCCCAGCATCCCCAGGGTGGCTGCCAACACAGGTTCTTAGATCTGCTTTTCTAAAGGAAAGCAACTCAAAATGGGTTAACAAGCTTACTTGAATCAATCGAACATATATCGTTTACCTAGTTCATGGGGAAAAAGTCAGCACCCTGAACTTCAGAGTATACAGGGTTACAAACAAACAGAAATATTTCAAGCAAACAGGCCTCCAACTATCCAACCATTACATCTATACCTAGTCAGTCACCATACAGGGAAGCATCAACATCTGGGTTTTCAAAGCCGGGGGGCTCTCAATGGCTGCCCATAGTTTCATCTGGTCAAATCACACACTTCTCAAAGTGAGTCCCAAAACAAAGTCTCACAACAGGGTTTATATAGCCTTCTCCTGGCTCAGTGAATGTAACAACCCTCTTGACCCACAGCCCAATCACAAAGCACCAAGGTGTGTGCCGTCCTGAAAACAAGCATCCCACCACAGCCTCCAAGTGCACTTAACATAGGGGCAGGGAAGATCTTAAAAATTTACATTCGTATAAGAGTAAATTAATATACATGAAGCTTATTTATAAGATGGTACTTAACTTTTGTTCTACTTTTGTACCCTGGAAACCTCCCAGTCTGTTCTCCTGAAGTCTCTCCCCACTTTCCTTTTATGGCCCCATCTTCTTAGATGGAAACATAATCTTTAGCCCAACAAGGCTTGTCGATGATGTCCTTGTTCAGATAACCATTGTGGAAAGAAGTTCTCCTCTGGTCTTTGGGGTTGTGGATTTTATCCAAAGTACAAGAAAGGGGATATTCTCCTTTGGATATGCTGATAAACAGACTCAAGTCCTGTTAAGTGAAGTGTTAATCAACATTTCCAAGACTTTCCCTGGACTCCATTTTTTTTCTGGTATTCCACAGAAAATAAAAGTCTCCCTGGTATATTACATGTTTGCTGTGGAAACAAAACTTCAATTCATCCTTTACAGTTTCATTTTCTTTGCTTTCATGTCAGAAGTCATCAGTACAGTGTCTTGCAAATTGTGAGAGTTTAATACATTTTGAGTTAGCTAATGGTATTTAAAAGTTGCATTAAAAAACAAAGAACAAAAAACCTTATCAGCCTGTGGACAGATTATTCATGAACTAATCTCTAACCCAGGCTGGTTCTTTTGGGAAGATATGCATTCTATGAATACATTTGTATTGGTGAATTTTCATGTTCACCATCTTCCTCTAGGAGAATAGGCACTATTAAACTGAATCTCTCCTGATAAGTTTTTGAGAAGAAGGGATCATCTCTATACCACTGCCATTTGTGGAAACTCAAATTCTCACAGTTTATAAATGTCAAAGCAATAAGTTGCCACTAGGTCTTCTAAATACAAATTGAGTTGAGTGTTCTTTCAACTACACCATGAATTCAAAGAAACACTTTCCCTTTGGGGGGAGGGAGGAGAGTGTGCTTCACATTCTTCTGCTGAAAATTTGTGCTAATATAATTTTAAGTCATCTGTATTTCACTCATTGTCTTTTGCAATGTGAACACTTTCTATCTTTAAATTTCTGAGTAATCATTGATATCTAACTATAAACACAAAGCAAGCATATTGGGTTATTTGCCCCAAGACATCTTTTCACAGATCTGTATTGATTTTCCCCATGACCTGTAATGAAATGAAGTGAAGAAGCAAATCTATTTGTATGCACATAATACTCTTACTACCCACTTTGGGCTAGGTCCATTAACATGAATGACCAAGCAAGACACTTTAAGTCGATATCTGTAAATTCCTGTTGAATACAATTATCTTCAGCATAGAGGAAAAGAGAAGTCAGGCACTGAATGTGAATAAGTAGGTATTTATACGGAAAACTATATTCAGAAAAGTTATGCTGTTTTTTTCATTACTTTCAGTCATGTCTGACTCTTCATGACTCCATTTGTGGTTTTCTTGGCAAAGAGGCTAGAATGGTCTACCATTTCCTTCTCCAGATTGTTTTACAGATAAGGAAACTGAGACAAAGAAAATTAAGAGACTTGCTCATGGTAACATGGCTAATAAGTCTTTGAGGTCAGACTTGAACTCATGCATTCTGACTGTGGTCCCCCCCACCCAAAACCCCACATCCCAGGACTCTATCTTACATGCCACCTAACTGCTTAGGAAAGGGATAACATCTGGGGAGGGGGGGAGTATACCATTTAGGCAATTCACGTAGATAACACCTTTCTGAAAATCATCTTTTACTGAGCTAGCCCCTTTTCACATCCTAGCTTTTTTTCAGGCTTGGTATACATGTGAAATTCTCACTTGTAATCCTACTAATTAAATCACTTGTGAAACTCATCTAATTTTTCAGCACTTAAGGAATTTTTCTTTTTTCTATAATTCTCCTTCTCCTGAAATTTTTGTCATATTGAACTTTCATTGTAAAGATTTACATGTTTATCTTGTTTTCTATTCATTGATGATAAGTCTCCTGAGGGTAGAGACTGTGTATAAATATATATATATATATATTTTAACTTAAAAAACTGTGTGTTGTCTATCATCATCATCATCATCACCACCAGGAGTAGCAGCAATTTTGCCAATATTATCTTTATCATATATCTTCATTTTTTACTGTACCTAGGACAATAATTTTCCAAATATTGCCTGTGAAGCTAAATTAAATCATCCTCATTGAATTAAGCTTTTAACATATATAAATGATGGGGTGGCCAGGTAGCACAGTGAGTAAGAGCACCGGCTCCAGGGTCGGGATGACCTGGGGATCAAATCCGGGCTCTGACACTTAGCACCCACCCAGAAACACCTGGCCGTGTAATCTTGAGCAAGTTACATAACCCCAATTGCTTGGGGGTGGCCAGGTGGCTCAGTGAGTAAGAGCACCGGCCCCAGTGTTGGGATGACCTGGGGATCGAATCTGGGCTCAGATAGTTAGCACCACACCCAGAAATAACTGGCCTTGTAACCTTGAGCAAGTTACTTAACCCTATTGCTTAAAAAAAATAAAACATATAAATGAATAAATGTGACTAAATTTGGTGTCTCACTAAAATTAACTCTTTTCAATTTATTTTAAACCTAATCTTATACTCAGATTATAACTAATTTTCTTTCTTTTTAAATTTTTTAAAATAATTAATTTTTTTAATTGAATTATGTCTTTGGAGCTATGTAGATTCTTGAGTTTTCAGGTCAGGTAAACTTGGTAGCAAATGTCTCCTTTCAGTGACTTTTCTGTTTCTTACGCACAAGTGATAATTTCACCTTGACTTATTGTTAGTTCCATTGAGAGGAAAAAAAAATTGCCTTGATCTGTCTTTCTGGAATTGTCAAGGAGGCAGAATGGTTCATTTTACTCCCTTGATCCCCCATATTCTAAGATTATATATATTTTTTTAAATAGCAGAAACTGGAATTAAAAAACTATAGAAAAATAACTGATTTTTTGGACAGTTTTAAATCAGGGGTTCTTAAATTTTGTGCCAAGAAATGCTCTAGCAGTATATTGAAATTTATTGACCCCTTCTTAGAAAAATGTTTTTTAAATAATTAAAGGAAATGCTAAATTTCAGTTACAGGTTAGTAAAAATAAAGATGTTTTATTTTTCCTTTCAAACTCATGGACTTCCTGAAATCCATTCATGGATTCTTTAGGGTTTGCATTCCCCAGATTAAGAAACACTTTTAAAAGTGCCAAAGCATTTTATATACATTATCATATTTGTTCCTTATATACCCAACCCTCTGAAGTATATGATTTTTATTACTTTGGAGGAAACTGAGTTTTAAAGAAGTTAAAAAAGACAATGGCTAACAACCAGAGGCAGGATTTGAAGTCAGGTCTTTCTTATTCCAGGCCTGGCATGCTAACCACTATATCAAGTTACCTCTGAGTAGACATGACTATGTAATGTGTTACCCTGTTGAGAATATTAAAGCCCCATATCTAGTTTCTTTCTAATAAGAAAAATGCAATGATTCATTTTATTTTGAAATACATGTCATAGGTGACTGGTACATGAAGCTCAATCTTTAGGAGCATCCGTGGAATTCAAATCCTCATATTGAGGCTGGAGATGAGTGTGCATTTGGAAGTACATGAAGATGGACAATGGGATGCTCCACTATAGGGTATGCTGTTTGTTTCCTGTCTACTGATTTGATAGTGAAGAAAAGACCTTTTGATTGGTCACTGTTCATACAACAGGTATTAACCAGTTGAACAGATGTCTGTTTTTCTCGTCTGTGTTTGAGTAAGGAGGACTAAATGCAAGAAACTTCCATGTTAGAGAGCAACCCGAGAACTTTATCTCTATCTGGACCACACCAGGTAAGCTATGACTGAATGAACCTGTATTGCTATTTTCCCTATTTCATTGATTATTTCTCTTCTTAGGTGAATATGGAATATTAGAGATGGAATGGACTATAAAACAATCCCATTAGGTTTGAAAGGTTGGAAGAGTCAGCAAAGATTTCCAGCATTATATGAAGACTGTCCTGCTGGTTCCAGCTAAGCAATGAATTGACCTGGCTCTTGAGAGAAGTCCTGCAGCAAAGATCTCCTCTCTGCCATTTAGAAGTCTTAGTTTTTCCTGTCACCCTTGTCTCTCAAATTCTGATTTCAAACTCTTTCCACCTCACACAGAATCAGTTTAGATGTCTCTCAGCTAATCAGGACTTATCTCCTTCTGCATACAAAGTCATACTCTGTCTTTTGGGACAGTGCCTCAGGCTTGGGAAGTGGATGGGTTTACAATGCAGTGAAATGTCAGGCCACTTAAAGGCTTCTGAGTTAGGAACTTGTTTAATTTGTCATTACTTACAAGAAATTACTTTAATAAACCCCTACCTTAGTGAGATGATTTTTATTTAATGTATTCAATAAAATTTTATTAGTGTGTTTTGCTTAGCAGTGTGTTTATGAAAAGTATTGCATCTGATATCCAGAAGTAAATATTTATTAATTTATATTGAATTAACAAAAGAGAATCCCCTCTTTACACTCTTGGTGTAAGAGACGAGCGAATCAAGATCATGTTTACTGTTTCTTTTTCTTCTTTTACTCATTCTCATACTACTATGATACTGGGAAGAACCAGTTTTGCTCTAAATAAAAGTCTTCTGCTCTGTACATTGGTTTTTCCTCAATGGGGAAAACAAATAAGATTGCTCTTAAAGAAATGTCAAGGGGCGGCTAGGTGGTGGAGTAAAGCACCAGCCCTGGAGTCGGGAGGACCCAAGTTCGGTTCCAGCTTGAGACACTTAACACCCACACAAAAATACTAGCTGTGTAACCTTGGGCAAGTTACTTAATCCCAATTGCCCTACAAAAGGCAAAAAAAAAAAGAAATGTCAAAAAGTCAAATATGTTTGGCAAGATAACCTACTCAAACCGTCTCCCCACTCTCACCAAAAAAAAAAGTTAAGTGGCTTTTATGTACCAGACATTATAAGAAAAATTATATTTCACTATAATTATATGTAGCAAGGTTTAAGTGCTCTGTATATAATGAGGCCATAATTATTCACTTGTTGCAAACGGGTTGAATTGCCAGGGGCAGAGGAGTACCAGAGCAGCATATGATGTACAATTTCTCTTCCATAGTCCTCTTTCTATTGTTGCTCCTGGGCTTAGAATATTGGGCTCATCCTCTGCCTAGTGATAAATAACATTCTCTTTAGTCTTTGTTTTCTGTTTACAACCTTGGACTGGTGTAATATGCAATGCCAGCCAGCAAAACAGGGTTGGTAAATTGTGAAGGCTGTGTTTGGCTGCTTTAGGTGAGATACTTCAATCTTGGCCTTTATTCAAGATCAGTTCTATCTGTCCCATCTCCAATACTTTTCAAATAATCACATAGCCAAAGCTGGCATGCTAAAATTGTTTTTATAGTATAAAGGAGTGCTGATCATGTAAAAGGAGGTTGCAAATAGATCATTGAATAGTATGGGAGAGAAGCTCATCAAAAAGCATAAAGAAAATACCCAGCCAGTGATAATTTTCTGCTTGCAGAAAAATAAAAAAAAAAAGAAAAAGTAAGAAGGATGATACATAAGCAAATTAGAAGAGTGAGGAATAGTTTACTTGTCAGGTCTATGGGAAAGGGAATAATTTGTGACCAAATGAGATAAAGAACATCATGAAATGAAAAATAAATGATTTGGATTACATTAAATTAAAAAGGTTTTGCACAAACAAAAAGAAAATAAAAAGTAGAAGGAAAGCAGAAAAATGGGAAACAATTTTTAGAGCAAGTGTTTCTGATAAAGGCCTCATTTCTACAATATGTAGAAAACTGAGTTGAATTTGAAAGAGTATACCTCATTTCCCAAATGATAAGTGGTGTAAAGACATGAACAAGCAATTTTCAGATGAGGAAATTAAAACTATCTAAAGTCATCTGAAACAATTCTCTAAAACACTATTGATTAGAGCAATGCAAATTAAACAACTCTGAGGCACTACCTCACACCTATCAGATTGTCTAATATTATAGAAAAAGAAAATGATAAATGTTGGAGATGTGAGAAAATTGGGACACTAATGTATTGTTGGTGGAGTTGTGAACTGATCCTACCATTCTGAAGAGTAATTTAGAAACATGCCCAAAGGCATTTAAACTGTGCATATCCTTTGATCCAACAATGCCACCACTAGACCTGTAACCCAAAGATATCACAAAAAAAGGGAAAAGGACTCATATGTACAAAAATATTATAGCAACTCTTTTTGTGGTGGTAGAGAATGGAAAATTGAGGGGATGCCCATCATGTAGGGCATGGCTGAACAAATACTATTGTGCTATAAGAAATGATGAGCAGGCAGATTTCAGAAAAACCTGGACAAACCTATATGAACTGATTCTGAGTCAAGTGAGAAGAACCAGGAGAATATTGTACACAGTAACAGCAATATTGTGCAATGACAAACTTTGATAGGCTTAGCTCTTCTCAGCAATAAAGACAATTCCAAAACACTCATAGTGAAAAGCCACTCACATCCAGAAAAAGAACTATGGAGTCAGAATACATATCAAAACATTATTTTAAATTTTTGTTTTTTGTTTTGTGACTTTTCCTTTTATTCAGTTTCTTCTTTCACAACACGACTAATATGGAAATATGTTTGTGTAATTGCACATATATAACGTATTTCAGATTGTTTGCCATCTTGGGGAGGGAGGAATAGGAGGTTAGGATAGAGAAGAAATTTGGAACTCAAAGTATTATAAAAAATTAATATTGACCTATAACCTATGTCAATTGCTTGCCTTCTGAATGAGGTGGGGGTGAAGAGGGAAGAAAGGAGAGAATTTGGAACTTAAAGTTTTAGAAACTAATGTTAAAAATTGTTTTTACACATAATTGGGGAAAATAAAATGCTAAATAAATGCAAAAAAAACTAAATTAAAATGAATGTTGGAAACTATCTTTAAATGTAACTGCAAAGAAATAAAATACTATCCCCCACTCCAACCCCCCCAAAAAAAGTAAGGCCTTCCAACTAGCAAGGGCTTCCTACTTAGATTCTGCAGGGGCACAGTTTATTAACACCTATATAGCCATTATGCTGACCTCATTGTTTTATGCCTGTGAAACCTAGACAGTCTGCAAGCACCATGCCAGGAAACAGAATCACTTCCATTTAAATTGTCTTAGAAAGATTTTGAATATCATCTGCCAGGATAAAGTACTAGACACAGGCCCTTTCTCAAACTAAACTACTAAAAGTAGCAAACTTTTCTGCAGAGACTACAACTCTGATGGGCTGGTCACATTGCTCAGATGCCAAACATACATATGCTGAAAAGACTATTTTATATAGAGAACTCACACAAGGCAAGCATTCACATGATGGTCAGAAGAAACAATACAGGGACACTTTCAAGGACTCTCTGAAGAACTTTGTAATGGATTGTATGACATGGGACACTCTGGCAAAGGACCACCCGGCATTATGTAGCAGCATTAAACAAGGCATTGTGCTCTACAAGCAAAGCATATTTGAAGTATCTCAAAAGAAACATGAGGTAATTTAGATTTAGATAATTTATCCTCCTTCAAAATATTCACATGGACTATTTGTGCCTTACCTGCTGTAGAGCATTCTGAGCTCATACTGGGCTGATCAGTCACAGTTGGATCCACTACAACTTGATTCTAACATGGTGATATAATTTTGTTTTTCTTTGAGAATGAAAGACAACAATCAGCCAAACAATCAACAATGTGCCCTATTAATAAATAATATTATACTCAGAGAAATGACCTCATTTACTGGTTAAAATTTCCCTACCACAGTCTGATGGTTAGTGGTGGGGTGGTTATTAAGAGCTCCACATTCCAAATCCTTATCAGAAACTCTCCCCACCCCCCTATTTTATTGTGCCCAAGAAGAAAAAAAATGTCCACAAAGGGAAAACTTCCTATTGAGGGAATCTGTAGTGGTGGGTTTGCTCTCTCCCTATTCACAGCAGTCAGATCTTCTCTGAGGAAAGAGAATGAGTGAATAATCTTTCATATTTTGTTTTGTAACTGGCTGTCTCCTAGTTTATGTAAGAAGGTGGTAACCTATAAAATTTGGCAATATTTGGCAATATTTAAACCCTGGCTATATTTCCTAGATCAATCTTTGAAGGGCAATTCATTCTTCCAAAGAAGATTTCTCCAAAAATATTGAAGACATTTCACTTGAAAGAATTTTCATAAACTGGCTTTTTTAGCCTTCAAGAAACACCTACCCCCCAAAAAATTATGGAAGAGGGTATTGACATGTGCATCATTTGATGTTTTCTGAAACTAAAGTGTTGGGGGTGCCCTATCACTTCAACCATGAAAGTGGCCACACAGCATTCTATTGCAGAGCTAATATTTCTAGCTGAGAGGTTTAAGGTATGGGTGCTTTCCCAATGTCCTTTTTTCCCAGGAAAATTGAGGAACCTAGTGAACTATCACCACTTGGTTTCCTACTCTACATCTTGAGGAAATATAATGTGCATATTTCTTTTTCATGCAATTGCATGATCTCGGGTGATATCTAGTGACTGACTTGAAAACAGCATCATGCATATATGTTTAGGTTCTGAGAGAACGGTTTTTTCCATGCCTCGTGACCTGAGCAAGAACTCCCTGTACCTTTCAGAAAGTACACTCAGAAGTTGTTTTTCTACCCTTGGCTAAATTAGGATTTGAATTGGCATTCATATGAGGCTCTGCTTTATTAAATCAGAAAATAAGTTTTAGATTATTTTCCTTTTCATATTTGAAAATTGTTTTAATCAGTAATTTCCTAATTTTTATTTTTTTGATATGGAGATAGCCAGGACATTTTATGTGTTAAGACATTGCTATGTGATATTTTTCAAAAGGATATGTTATAGTTGTTGATTCCTTACAAATTACTTTCATGCCTTAAATGGCAAGTATCCTACCCCTTTTATGAATTTAATCACTAATATCACTAATTAATATTAATATTGAAGCTTATTCAGTCTTAACATGATCCTATTACTATTTTTCTGATTGATTTTTTTTATGTTCAAGGTCTTTGAGAATTGTGTTACTTCCAGTCAGCCCCTCCTCCCTTTATTTTCCTTATTTTCTTCCTGATTGTCTCCCCTCTGATTATTTTTTTCTTTGGGCTGGATTTCAAATCATTCCAGCCTTCAACAACACTGGGCAGTTAAAGGCTCACCAGGGTAGCATACATTTTTGTTCACGTAGTTGCCAACATACAGAGTGTCCTGTCCTGATGATCCACTCCCTTTGTCCCTCAGTTCTCTGGCCCAGCATTGGCAGTTTAGAACCAGTTTTCCCTGGAACTGCCATTTTGAAGCTTTTCTGTAATTGTGCTAGGGGGTTGCAGCCCCTGAAGTACCATAGCAAAACTAGCTTTCAAGGCCTGGGCAACCTTCTGGAGCCTGGAAAAAAAGTGTGTGTGTGTGTGTGTGTGTGTGTGTGTGTGTGTGTGTGTGTGTGATTGGGCATGTGTGTGTTGATGTAAGCCTGTAATATGTCCTTGGGTCTGCTAATGAGGTCTCATTGTCAATATCTTGGGAGATGAGGAAGGGATAATAAGTAAGCTCAGGGTCAGTGAGCATCACTTCCTCAAGTTTTTCTTTTTTCTTTGTTTTGTTTTTAAACCTTTTTTTTTAAGATCCTGAGCATCCTAAACCATGGAAAAAGCTGACATCGTTTTATCTGGCACATAATTTCTGTGTTGAGATTTGAGAGATTGTGGAGATCTAACAACATGTCTAGTCCATCCTCTTGTTACTTGCCCTGTCTCAAAACTCTTAGCATTCATTTCCACCTCTGAAGGTTTAATGGTAATGGGGATTTGAATATCTTTCCTGCCTCTGGTACTAAGTGCCTTGTTTCAAGTTGTTAAGAAAGAGAACTTGTGAATCCCACAGTGGGAGGAACTTGCTGATGCAACTGGAAGAGGTGAGGCAGGGAGGAGCTAATGACCAGGATAAAAAGCTGAGCACAAGCTGAGAGCAAGGCAGAACTTCTGGGAGAAAGCAGCTTGGAGGCTGGGCAGTTACTGCTGAAGGATTGCGAGTGGAACTGAAAACTGAGAAGAACTGAGAAGAGAATGAAACGAGAAATGAGAAGGGAGGAGAACTTCGAGAAAGCATGGATGTGGTGCTGGTACTTTGTCTATTTTGATGTTACTTTGTCAGATTCATCTGCTGATTGAGAACAGTGTTGCTGTTACAGAAGTCCTGGGACCTTACTGCTGGTTCAGAAGCCCTAAAGGAGGATTTTCTTGTTTTATGTTTACAGAAATCCTGGAGGAGGGTCTTACTGATATTTTCAGAGGTCCTGGGTCTATACTGATGATTAGTGTTGATTTCTCAGACCTAGATGTTGGGGCTATATTGATTTCACAGGCAGAAAGTGAATTGATGATGGTGCTGGCAATATGCATGAATGTTGTTTTGGCTCTGCTAAGCTTTGTCTTCCCAGAAACAGATACTGTGAAGGACTTGAGCTGGACACTGTGAGCTTCAGTATGAAATGGGAACTGGACAAGGAACTGGACAAAGAGCTGGGCAAGAAACTGGGAGCTGCCTGCCTTTGAACCCAGGTGGCAGTTGTGTAGATTCGGGCAGGAGCTGGGACCATAGAAGCGGAACCATGGACACTGAGATCCAGCCTTGAGTCAAGATGAAAAGATCTCTTCTTGTGTACCTCATGCTGACTGAGAAGATTATGATTTACTGTGACCTAGGGGTAGAGAACTTTGACCTATGTACTTTGTGTTCATTAAAGAAACAAGCTTCCTTAAAGATGATTGAATTAAGGACTTACTAAATGATTGAATTACTAAATGATTATATCTTATGCTTAAAAATATGTGACCACTTTGATGAAAACTATGTGGCCATTTTAGTGATAAGTTGTTATGTCATAACATTGGGAATGCTGTACTTTGATTTCTGTGAATGTTTTGCCTTAATTTACTGCTGAATAAATAGAGAGTTCACCATACTATGTAATCAGAAACTTGAAGCTATTCACAGCAGCAGTCTTTTGGAAAGCTGCTCATGCTTGGCTATACAGAAGGATTTAAGGAAGTATCCAGAGGCAGGAAACAAATAATTAGAACACCTTGTTTCACTTTATATTAACTATTTAATTTTTCTAATATTTTTTCTAACATAGCATTGTGAACAAAGAGCATTTTATCCAATCACATTTTGAATTTTGACACATCCAGCTCTAAAAATATTTGAGATAAAAATAAGAGACTTGAAAATAATCTCATTCATTTTAGAGAGACTTCAAATGAAGATTCAAATGGAGTGCAAACTTCCTCCCTCCTATGATCATCTGAAATTTGATGTGCTTCAATATTGCAAAGTCAATCTGGCCCTCTGAAACAAACAATGAAAACAGAAAAAAAATGCATAATAATTTTTAGGGGCGTTGACCTTATATAATGTGTAATCTTTCATATTGGAGAAAAAATAATCATTAGATTGTAAAGTATCCACATTTTTTTAAACATTTGCCAATGTAATGTCTGAAGTTTTTGTATCTTACCCATCACTTAACTGAATGAAAGTAAGAGAAAGAAGGAGACTGTCAAAAAGAACCATTTGCCATTTTGACTATAGAGGCTAATATTGCAATAGAAAAAAAAAACAGTATTTTAAAAATATATTCTGAAAATAACATCTCAGATGCTTGTGAATATATATCATAGAGTACATCAATAATGTCATATCATTTGAAATTTTCTAAACTTTAAATTTACCATTTGTTCCTCATTAATTTCAACCTGTGTGTGCCATGAGCAAAACCCAGAACTGCATGCTAAAAACAGAAAAGTCAATGTCAGAGTCTATTTAAAAAAATCATTTAAAATTTAAAAATGTTTTCACTAAGACATTGTTGTTAGCATTTTAGAGCTTTATTCAAGTGGAAGTGATAGTAAATAGGGTGAAAGAATCAGCTCTTTCACTGTCCTGTGCTTGCTGTGTGACTATTTCCTTGAGTATCAACTAAATGATAGTTTATATAATAGAAGAATCATTTTGTTGCTTTTTCTATGTAACAAATTATAAATTATCTAGCATATCATGGTAATTTTAAAAAAAGTAATCTTAAATTTCTTGCCATTTAGTTTTAAAATCAACTTAACATTTTCATGTTGTATATTAATTCAACCTCAATATGTTCTTTGAATTCTTTGAGGGTCAATCTCTATGCCATCATTTCTAATACAGAGCATATGGCATTTTTAACTCAAAGGTGCTCTCACTAATAGAAGGATGATATGAGGACAGAAAATGTCCATGCTAAATGTTATTGAGTCTATATTTCCCTCCCACCACCTTAAAACAACAGCAGCAACAACAAAAAAACTTCATGTCCTTTTAAATGAATAATCTAGATATATACACATTCAAAAACAGGTATATAGTAGGTGCTTATAAGTTCATTAATTGATTGATTTTTTTGTGTGTTCTAATGTCCAAACTGATATTCTTCCTATTTTTTACAGAGGAAACTCCCATCTCCATCTTCCTATTTTATATTCCCATCCCTCATGTCTGGATTGTCCACCTCTATAGTACTACATCCTAGAATTCATTGTTTCTTTCAAAACTTTACTCAATTTTTATTGGGAGTCTTTCCTCATCCAGCTAGCTACAAGTGCCCTCCTTCCACAAAATTGTCCTTCCAAAAAATTGTCCTTGTTTTTCTTTTTTTTGTATACTGTTCTTATCTATGAATATGATTTCTATCTTGATGCAATAGGGAAAATCCTTGAGGTTGGAAATTATTCCAATTTTGTCCTTGTATTTCTATCTATTAATTCAGACTTTAATATACAATTAGTGATTAATAAAATATTTATTGATTATTTTAATTTATTTTTATTTTCTTATTTCCCAATTATATGTAAAAAATTAACATTCATTTTTTTTTTAAATCGTGAGTTCCAAATTCTCTTCCTCACTTTCCTCCTGAAGCCCTTGAAAAGGCAAGCAATATATCAATTATACAAGGGAAGTCATTGAAAACAAATTTCCATATCAGCCACATTGCAAAAGAAAAGAAAAACACAGAACAAGAAAAATAAAGGAAGTTTTAAAAAGTTTCAATCTGCACTCAGTGTTCATTGGTTTTTTTTCTGGAACTGGATAACATTTTTTTATCATAGGTCCTGTGAATTGTCTTGGGTTATTGTCTTGATCAGAACAGCTAAGTCTTTCACAGCTGACAATCCTGCAAATATTATTGTTACATTGTACAATCTTTTCCTGGTTCTGCTCAGTTTAATTTGCATGAGTTCATATAAATCTTCCTAATTTTTTTTCTTCTTCAACCATCCTGCTCCTCATTTCTTATAACAATAGTATTCTATCAAAATCATATGCCACAACCTGTTCAGCCATTCCTCAACTGAAGGGCTATAGCAGTAAGCACCCTAGCATACCCTGGATGGCTGCCAACACAGGTTCTTAGATCTGCTTTTCTAAAGAAAAGCAACTCAAAATGAGTTAACAATCTTGCTTTAATCAAACATATGTCATTTATCTAGTTCAGGGGAAAAAGGTCAGCACCCAGAACTTCAGAGAATACAAAAAAGTTATAAGCAGAAGTTACAAGCAGACAGAGAAACAGATCAGCAAACAGGCTTCTAGCTGTCTGACCATTAGATCCATACCTAGTCAGTTACCAGAGAGGGAAGCACCAACATCTGGGTTTTCAAAACTGAGGGACTCAATGGCTGCCCAGAATCTCATCTAGTGAAATCGCATAACTCTTCTCAAAGTGAGCCCCAAAGCAAAATCTCACATCTGGGTATATATAGCCTTCTCCTGGCTCAGAGAATGTAAGAACCCCCTTGACCAATCACAAAGTAAAAAGTGTGGGCATTCCTGAAAAGCAAGCCTCCCAACACATGCTCCATGTGGCCACATTCAGCCTATTAGTGGGCAGAGTATGTTTTCAAATCAAGGAAGGTTTTCAGAGTCACTTAAGCCTAGGGGCATGAAAGATCTTATATTCCCATTCCCATAACAAGGGCAACCCCTCCATTTCTAATTTTTTTGCCACCACAAAAAGAGCTGCTATGAATATTATATATGCATATACATATAAACAGATAAATGTATTTGTATGTATACGTCCCTTCTTTTCCATTTTCTTTGATATCTTTGCTATACAGACCTAGTAGTAACATTGCTAGGCCAAAGGGTTGTAGCAGCAAGCACCCCAAGCGTCCTCAGGGTTTGCAGCTACCACAGGTTCTTGGATCTGCTTTGTTAAAGGACAGCAACTCAAAATGGGTTAACAAGCTTACTTTAATCAGTCAGACATATATCGGTTTACCTTGTTCAGGGGAAAAAGGTCAGCACCACAAACTTCAAAATATACAGGCATAATTATCAAGACAGAAACATCAAGTAGACAGATTTCCAAACTGTCCAACCATTACATCCATACCCAGTCAACATCTGGGTTTCCACATTCTGGGTTTTTCAAAGCCGGGGGACTCTCAACAACGGCTTCCGAGAATTCAGATCAAATCACAGAACACTTCTCAAAGTGAGTCCCCAAAACAAAGCCTCACATCAGGGCTTATATAGCCTTCTCCTGGCTCAGAGAATGTAACAACCTTATTGACTCACTGGCCAATCAAGAATTATCTACTGAAAAACAAGCCTCCCACCCCAGGCTTCAGGTGCACTTTAGCCTAGGGGCAGGGAAGATCTTCCAAATTTGCATTCCCATTACAAGGGTATACACAGTTTTATAGCCCTTTGGGCATAGCTCCAAATTGTTCTTCAGAACGGTTGCACTAATTTACAACTCCACCAAAAATTCATTAGTGTCCCAATTTTTCCACATTGCCTCCAGCATTTGTCATTTCCCTTTTCTGTCATATTCCCAATCTGACAGGTGTGAAGTTGTATCTTAGAGTTGATTTAATTTACATTTCTTTAATCAATAGTGATTTAGGGCATTTTTAATGTGACAATTGATAGTTTTGATTTCTTCTAAAATGTTCATTGATTATTTCTGAGGAAAAACATGAAATACATTTATTTAATAAAAGTCCATTCAATGAACATTAATTGTCAAATCATGTACCAGGAACTTTGCTATATGAGAAGCATTAAAACAAAGAAATCACATAGTTCTTGTACTGAAGGAGCTTACAGTCTAATGGAGTTAATAAGACACACAAACAATTATTATTAAGGATATTACTGATAATGTAGTTGGAATTAAGCAGTTAGGTTTGAGAGCTTTGAGATGGAGACATTAACTTTTATCTGTGGGAAATTAGAACAATGGGATACCAATTGCGCCTTGAGGAAGAAAGATTTCAAAATGCATTAATAGTTGTTGATAGGGAATGGAAGTGCAGGTAGGCATTAGAGTCCATTACAGATTTTAAGTTTGGCATTTACAAGATCTCCTAGCCAGGAGAGGTTAGGAAAAATTGGAGAATGGAAAGGAAATTCTATTGGTTCAGAGGTAGAATTCACGAAAGGGATTTATATCAAATAAATTTTGGCAAATTAGCTGGTTCTCTAGATTTTACAATTTGTGGGTAATATTGTGCTAATTGCACAGAGCCCCAGAAGGCAGATTTTTCCTTAATAAGCACTGCAAAATATAAAAGAGTTTGAATTAACAAACCGCAAGACATGAGAAAAACAAGTAAAGGAAGAATATTCATTGTCCAGATAATGGAAAAATCATCATTAGTCCTTTAAGAAATAAATCATGGCTAGGGGCTTCAAAATTGAATGCACACATAAAAATTGACCTTTCACAAACCTGAATCTATGACTAATTTGTATGCTAACATTAAGCATGCAAATTATATTTACTTGCATGTATAATAGACTAGTTCTAAATTTATGATCCTAAGATCTTGAAATAAATTTCATAAGGGGGTAGATATATATTTTTTACATTTGCATTGAAAAAATAATATTATGAGGTCAACATAAGTTATGTATAGTTAGAAAAATAGATTTTTTTTTGAAAATATATTGTGGTTTAGTTCCTATTAACTTAGTAAAATTAAACAATGTGACATTGCAACCTTCTAAAACTGACACAATACAAAGGAATTGTTAGTTTAAAGCAAAGGGTATTAGAGGCTAAGGGGTACAGGGAGGTCATGACAGCTCTCATCAAAAATTTGAAAGTCTTGTCATGTAGAACTGAGTTTATGTTAGTTCTGACTGGCTACAGAATGAGGGATAATGAGTCAAGGTTGAAAAGAAACAGATTAATATTTGATGTAAGAAAACAGCCCTTACCCATTACAATTTGTCCAAGAGTAGAATGCAGTATCTTTAGGTTTCCTAGGAGCATAGATTTAGGTTTTGAAGGGAACATTCAAGTAATCTAATTCAAGATTTTCATTTATAGGTGAGAAGTAAAGTGAAATGTCTGAGGTCACTCAGGTAGTAAATGGCACCATTGGGAGTTGAACTCAGGTCCTTTGATTATCTAGCAATCTTTCCATTCAGTCAAGTGGTGATTAACTTCAATGCACATCTTCATGCAGAGAGGTTAGAATGATAATTTGCTAGGGAGGTCATAGAGGACATTACTTTTCAGTACTTGTTTCTATTTTATGACTTGTTAACATTTCCTTATCACTCTATAAAAAAAGTAAGCAATGTTGGTAACACTTGAAAAGTATTTATGTTAAAAGAGAGGAATATATTCATATAAAAGTGACTAATGTTTTTCACACTATAGTTAGACTATGATTAAAAACACTTAGGAATTAAATCCCTCAAGGAATCTAAATTGGATAAATTTTTTCCCTCCGAGAGTACTTAGTTGTTGGTCATTGATTTAGCATTTTTTCAAGTACTTCCCTCTATTTAAATCAACACTGTCATAAGAATGATGGGGAAAAATGAGTTTGAATTTTGGTAAGTTCTATACCCAGTATAAATGTCTAAGTCAGTATGTTCAAATTGAAAACAAACTTTTCATTAAACACACAATTAGCACAATATTACCCACAAATTGTAAAATAGAGAGAACCAGCTAATTTGCCAAAATTCATAGTAGTCAGGAAGATGGAAGCTTGCATTTCTCATCAAATATTTTCTAGGAGTACCATCATCACCAAGTCACTTAATGTGTTGGAGCCTCAGTTTCTTCATCTGTAAAATGGAGCCAATAATAGCACTTTGCCTAACAGTTTATTGTGTGGTTCAAATAAAATAATGAATGTAAAGTGGGCTGCCAACTTTAAATTGCTATGTAAATTTGTTGTTTAGCTATTTCAGTCCTGTCCAACTCCTCACAATCTATTTGGGGTTTTCTTGGCAAAGATATTGAAACAATTTGCCATGTCCTTCTGTTCATTTTGTAGATGAGGAAATGAGATGGACAGGGTTAGGTGGCTTGCCCAGGGTCATATAGCTAGTAAACAAGTCAAATTTGAATTCACATCTTCCTAACTCTAGGCTTGGCTCTCTATCCACTATTTGATCTAGCTGTTAGCTATTAAAAACTCAATTTAGCTTATTTTATGACATTTCATTTATGAATACACAGCACATCTAAAATATACTATCAAATGGACTGTGTATTATTTATTTGAAATTTAGATTATATATATATATATCATTCATAATAGCATGATAAATGAAGCCATTGCTTTAGTTTGTTTTTATCATTAAAATATAGATGTAACTAACTTCTTGCTGGCTTTTTCTACATTTGATTGTAAGTTCCAAGTTTCTTAGTACTTTGTGAAGTAATATTTCTGTTAAGTTGGGTTATGCCAGTGTTCTATAACCAGGTTCATGGCTCATATAATTGCAGAAGAGGTGAGTACATTAGACTGTTAGCATGAGCTATCACATATGGTACTTCTTACTTCATTTGAAAATCTTCAATTCACACCTGCCAGCTTAATTACTAAAGGAATGTCTGAGGACTTCAATTGTTCTGACTAAATCACTTCTTTTGGTATAAGTTAACTACTTTGATGCATTTATATTATTTAATTGAAAAGGATTAAACAAACAAACTGTTCAGAAGACACTTGAGAGGCTCTAAAAGTATACAAAAACAATTTCTCCTGAACCATATATTTTTCAACTAGTGATATATTGACCTTAAATCAACTATTCAAGGAATTAAAGCCTGCAAACTAAAAGAAAAAGAAAAAAATGAGCTCAGTAGATTTAGTTTTAGTTTAATTTTGTTGTTATTATTTTATTAAAATATTCAAAGACTGATCAGAATTAATAAAATATGATTAGTGGTAAAGATTAAGGGAATGCTAAAATGGAGCCCCTCAATAGGAATACCTAAGATAAAATGTATTTTTCAGCCCATGATTTTAATGAAGATCAAGTTTTGTAATAATTCTTTCCATAACATCAATTCTTCTGGTTGGAAAATTAGTATAATAATTAAACTGTGCAAGAGGCTAGAAATAGATGACAGAAAGTCTGTAAAGCTAGAGAGGACTAACAGTGAGGTCCTCTTTGATGATTTTCTCTGCATACTCATTTTCATAATACCATTAAGAAGCTCTCTTCCTTTCTCACCTTTTACCTGCCTTTTCATCTCTCATCTCTCTCCCTCCTCCAAGACTACAAAGTTTACAAGCTAGTGACCAGAAAGGATAAAAAAGCATCTTTTGTTTGATTTTTGTCTCTCATCTCAACTTTTGAAATAAACACATAATAAACCACATACAAATGTAAGATTATATACAATCATAGATTTGGAACTAGAAGGGATGTGAGAAGTCATTGAGTCCACCCTCCCCTATTTTACATCTGAAAACTGAGACCCAGAGAGATTAATTAAGTGATTTACATAGCATCACACTGACAAAATGTCTCTTCAGTAGACTAAAACCCATTTTTTTTTCCTGACTGCAGGACCAGAACTCCATGTATAACTGAATTTTCATGGTTAGTTGTAAAAATCAAGTATGTACAGTAACTAACTTATCTGAAGATACTTAATAGGCAATAAATATGAATTTATTGACTAAATTTTATATACTTTGGTGCTTCAATAGGTCTGTGATTTCATCAATATAGAATTATTCTGCTACTGACAAACATTACAACAAATCCCCAAAATTTTCATAGTGTAAAGTTGTCATCTATGTGCTTCCCCAAGTTCTCAGTATATAAGCTATCCAATATGCTGAAATACTGCTTCTGTGTGATTTTTTTTTAAATTTTCACATACATCGGTACATCAGTAAGGACTCCACATATGCTATGCATCATTCTTCATTATTAGTCCACCTCCATTTCCTTGATGATATGATTTATGTTCTGTCTCACATGGAAGTCAGCATTGCAAATACGCTGTAGCTAAATTACCATTATAAAGTCTCTTCATTGTTCTTTATATTGCCCACAACTTTAACTCTTTGAAGATTGTAATTTTCAAGGATTTGAAACTATGCAGTATGAATGACTTTTATATTTTATTAATTTCATTTTAATCTATCTCTAGCTAGCTATCATCTGTTTATCTATATCTCTAGGACATCCACTCATTCATGTATACATTTATTTATATGTTCATTTGATTGTTTAATACAAGAGACTAGCTTAGGATGATTAAAAATGCAATAGAATATGGATATACAGGAATACTGGCCACTCAGGTATCATTTGAGAGATAATGTATTTTTAATCTACAGCATATGTTATATATATTTATATATGTGTATGTGTATATATACACACACTTCTTATGTGTGTATATATACACATTTCATATGTGTGTATATTGTGTGTGTGTGTATATATATGCATACATACATAAAGAACTAATTCTGTGATCTGTCCAACCAAATGCCTACTATTAGCCATTAACTTGTCGTTAAGTCAAACTCCTAAGTTTTAGTGGTTCTTAACTGAGGAGGCCCTCCAATATCATTGGGATTGATGAAATTAGCCCAAAGTCAGACATAAAGAGGAGCATGTCAAGGACATCATTATTGACAGGGTCTCTTTCTTCCATTAAACTTTTCATAAGCCATTCTTTATGACAGTAGATAACACCTTTTGCAAGATCACATATCGATTTTTATGCCTCACTGAACATAATTGGAGAGTTGTTTGACTAAATTACCAATAATAAATTTTTTTCAAAGTCCACAAATGAATATTTTTCATCATTTGTGTGATAAGAGACTATTATTTAAATTAAAATAATTTACAAAAGTCTGCCTTTCTATTTTAACATTCTGAATGAATAAATTTTTAAAAAATCCTTTCTAAAACAATTACTATACTTCAAGGACTTTGTTAAACACTGAAGATAAAAATACAAAAGGAAAAGTAAAAATTCATGAACTCAGGAACTTAACATTCTAGAGGGGGTAAAGATTACACATAGAAGAGTGTTGGTCAGGTGGGGGTTATTTATTCTTCAATCTTAAATGGATGATGAATTAGACTATAGTACAATAGATTGACATATACTATCAAAGAATAAATGCAGAGTTCATTTCATTCTTTCAGACTTGGTAAGGAGGGGGGGGAGAAATGCTATAATGAGACCACTGATTAGGAAGATGTTATAGGGAAAGTGGTTGGAAAAATAGACAATGAAGTATCTAGGAGAGAGAGTCACTATTGAAGAGACCAGAACCCCTGGGCAGAAGTTCTCCAGGACCTCATTTTTGGGGTTGGAGGTGAGACATTTACCGCGGAAATGATGGTGTTCTTCATAAGTATGTTAGCAAAGATGAGAATAGAGGTATTTGCATAGAGAGTTCAGGATTGTTGTTTGAGGATATTCCTATCTGTGATTTTTCCCTCCCCCTCCCCAATTCTTTTGGTGTATTTCATCTCTTGCAGAATTGAGATATTGCTTAGCTCTTTTATGATAGTGATGCCTCAAGCATTTTTCCTCATGTTTTTCTTGGTCTGCCCTTTGCTGTTGAATGTGATTTTCTTAAGTGTCCTTTTAAATTCTTCCTGTAGCACATTGAACACCATGGTATTTGGAGCCAAATATGCTTTCTACTATTATTATGATGAAAGATTATTATAGAAATATTATTCTATTTCCACTCCTTTTTGTCCTCAGAGCTCCTTTTATTAATTCTTTGGGATCATATTCAGTTGAGCTTCATGGTGAGCTTTTATTCTTCTGTTTTTCACTGTATATAACAATATATTTTTCAATCTTCTGCCTACCTACTTGACAATGTTTTAAAAATGAAAATATCCTAATCTAATGTTACCCTTGGTTGCCAAGAGCCCCCATATTTAGTGATTCTATCAAATGTTTTACTGGCTAAACAGATTTCTATCATATATTGACTTGACTTCATGATGACTGTTTTATATTACTTAAATTTGTAGAAAATTATGATAAAAGTGTCATTATAATTTCTTTTTCCGTCCATTTCCTATTTAGAAATTGATGTCTTATTTGAATAGGTCAGGTAGATACTGTTGAAATTCCAATGCTAGCATTTCCTTTTTTTTCTTTTTAAATTAAAAAAAAATTATTTGTTTCTTTTTAGTGTTCAACATTCATCTCCACGAGATTTTGAGCTACATTTTTTCCCTCCCTGTCTTCCCCCTGCCACCCACCTGAAAATAGTGAGCCTACTAAATACCCCTTCCCTCAATCTGCTCTCTCTTATATCCTCCCCTATACCACCTGTAACTTTCTAGTAGGGCAAGATGGATTTCTATACCCCAGGTATATATATTATATATATATATGTATATGTTTGTATATATATACACTTATATATATAAGCATATCTTATTTCCCAGTTGCATGTAAAAAAATTTCTTTTACATTTGTTTTTAAAACTTTGATTTTCAGATTATTTCCCTTCTGCCTTCCTCACACAGTCCCACTGGGAAGATAAGCAATTCAATATAGGTTGTACATGTGTAGTTATGCAAAACATTTCCATAGTAGATATATTGTGAAAGACTCACTATATTTCCCTCCATCCTATACCACCCCCACTTATTCTATTTTTTACTTTGACCCTGACCCTTTTCAACATAGTGTGCTTCTAACTAACCTTTCCCAGAATCTGCCTGTCTTTCTATCATCCCCCCTCTTATCCCCTCCCCACCTAATTTCCTATAAGGTCAGATACCCAATTGAGTGTGTGTATTATTCCCTCCTTAAGCCAAATTCAACGAGAGTAAGGCTGACCCATTCCCTTTCACTTTCCTCTTCTTCTCCTCCATTGTAACAGTTTTCTCTTGCTTCTTTTATGAGATACTTTACCCCAGTCTATCTCTCCCTTTCTCCATCTCTCATTATGTTCCTCTCTCACCTCTTAATTTTATTTTTTAGATATCATCACTTCCTGTTCAACTCATACTGTGCCCTCTATCTATGTATACATGTACACACATATACACATGCTCACATATGTATTTATACACACATATACCCTCCTATACATACATATGTATGTATACACATATATCTCTTCAACTATCCTTATAATGAGAAAAATCTCATGAGTTACAATTATCATTTTTCCATGTAGGAATGTAAATAGTTCAACTTTAATAAGTTCCTTATGATTTCTTTCTCCCTTTTACCTTCTCATGCGTCTCTTGCTTCTTGTATTTGAAAGTTAAATTTTCTCTTCAGCTCTGTTTTTTTCATCAAGAATACTTGAAAGTCCTCTGTTTCATTGAATGACCATATTTTCCCAAACATTATACTCAGTTTTGCTGGGTAGGTGATTCTTTTTTTTCAATAGTTTCAATCAATTTATTAAAAGAGATGATTGGTTAGGTATCTGCAATCATGACTTCAACTTCTACACCTGGTTCAATGCTGATAGAAGTGATCTGTTTAACAATTTCAGAAGGACTGTGCAAATCAATAAGGTGATTGTGGATTCTCATCTGGCACCAATCCCAGGTCTTTGAACCTTCTCCACAAGGAGTTTTTCTAGTTGTGATTTGAAGTGTCTTGGTGGGCATTCAAACAGGTCCCTTCACTTTCAAGTTCTTCTCTTTGGCTCCTCTGATTAGGTCGGCATACACTTTCTCGAGTGATTTCATGTTGTGGCTGGGCAGGGTGATCCGGAGCCTGTGAATGGCCACTTTGGGCTCCACAATGTCTTGTCGGTGTCTTTGAATGCCATGGCAGGGGAGCAGGTTCCTGACTGACTTATTCCTTGGTGAGAGTGAACCATGGTGAATCAGGAGGAGGAGAGGCAGAGTCTGCTGACTCCAAGTGGCTGCAGCATTGATGCCTTCACCAAAGAACTGGGTAGGTGATTCTTGGTTTTAATCCTAGCTCTTTTGACCTCTGGAATATCATATTTCAAGCCATTCAATTCCTTAAATTAGAAGCTGCTATACCTTGTATTATCCTGATTGTGTTTCCACAATACTCAAATTGTTTCTTCCTGACTGCTTGCAGTATTTTCTCCCTGACCTGGGAACTTGGGAATTATTTGGTTATAATATTAGGAGTTTTCTTTTTTGGATCTTTTTCAAAAGGTGATCAGTGAATTCTTTCAATTACTATTTTGCCCTCTGGTTCTAGAATATCAAGGCAATTTTCCTTGAGAATTTCTTGAAGGATGATTACTAGGTTCTTTTATTGATCATGGCTTTCAGGTATTACAATAATTTTAAAATTATCTCTCCTGGATCTATTTTCCAGGTCAGTGGTTTTTCCAATGAGATATTTCACATTGCCTCTATTTTTTCATTTGTTTGGATCTGTTTAATACTATCTTAATTTCTCATAAAGTTATTAGCCTCCATTTGCTCCAATCTAATTTTGAAAGAATTATTCTTTTCAGTGAGTTTTTGAAGTTCCTTTTCCATTTGGGCAGTTCAGCTTTTTGAGGCATTCTTCTCATTGTGTTTTTGGGCCTTGTTTGCAATTTGAGTTAGTCTGTTTTTTAAAGTGTTATTTACTTCAGTATTTTTGGGGGTCTCTTTTAGCAGACTGTTGACTTACATTTCATGATTTTCTTGTATCATTATTATTTCTCTTCCCTATTTTTCCTCCACTTTTCTTACTTGATTTTCAAAATCCTTCTTAAGCTTCTCTATGGCCTGTAACCAATTCATACACTTCTTGGAAGCTTTGGTGCAGGAGGTCTGACTTCACTGACTTCTTCTGTTTCCATATTTTGATTCTTTTAGTCCCCAAAAAAGGTTTCCTTGGTCTGATCGCTCTTCCTCTGCTTGCTCATCTTGCCAGCCAATTATTTGACTTTTGAGCTCTTTGCCATGGTAGAACTCTGTTTCCAGAGAGGAGAGTTTTGTCCCAAATTGCTGGGGTTTTCACAAATGTTGTCAGAGTTCTGAGGAGTGTGCCCTCTCCAAAGCCACCACAAGCTCTGGCACACTGGTATTTCTCATCCCAAAACCACCACCCAGGACTGCAACCCTGATCCAAACATGTCAAAGAAAGAGCAATTGCCCTTTGAATTGTTGCTTGGTACCCTGCAATCTGTAGGCCATGAGCTCTAGAGGCAGCCACACAGCAGCAGCTGAAGCCCCCATGCCTCTGCCACCTCTTGCCCTGGGGGCAGGAGCCAGAGTGTGCTTTTCCATTACCCAGTTCCCCACTGACCTTTTACTTTCTCTTTGTCCTTCATGGGTTGAGAAGTCTGGAAACCACCACAGCTGCAAGTGATTTACTTTTCTGAAGTCTGCTCTGGCTAGTCTGTGCTGCTGGTCAGGGCCACCCTGGTCCCGGTCTGTGAAGCTCACGTGGGACTGTACTTGTCTCCCAGCTTGGTGTGATAGACCCTTCCTGTTGGCCTGGTGGGCTGCTTTCAGTGGGAGATTTGTTTCTTTTTGTCATTTTGTGGGTTCTGTAGCTCTAAAATTTCTTTAGAGTCATATTTTACAGGCATTGGAGGAGATTGGTGTGGGAGCTCATGCAACTTCCTGCTTTTACTCTGCCATCTTGGCTCTGCCCCTATCATTTTCTTTAAGCTTTCTTCCATATTGATTTTACTTTTTGATAAAAGTAATCATCTGACTACACACAATATTCTGATATGACTCTCCCTTGTCAATTTTTTTTTATGTGAGGAGGGAAGATTTGGTTGTTGTTCAGTGGTTACTATTTCTGGTTTTGGTTCTATCTTGTAAGAAAATGTTTATGCTAGTATGATAGTAGCATGATAGTCTATAAGGCTTTAGTCCCTTTCATTAATAAAACCTGAGGCCTAATTTCAGGAATATACTTCTACCTTTGCCTTTTCTGCTAATTGTGTCATTGAGTGTCAATGTATACATTAATTTTGGATGCAACAATTTGTCATATTTTTAAATAGAATTTCTCTATTGCTTTTTTTTTTTTGTCAATAGCATTTCTTGGTGCCTAGGCAGCAATGATTTATGTATTGATTTTTTGTTTATGTTAAGATTCTTTTGCCTGGAATCCAAGCCCTTGAAGAAGATATAAATCTCCTTTATATTTTTTTTTTTTAAGCAACTGAGGTTAAGTAACTTGCTCAAGGTTACACGGCCAGTATATTTCTGGGTGTGGTGCTAAGTTTCTGAGCCCGGACTCTATCCCAGGTATCCCAACTCTGGGGCCAGTGCTCTTACTTGCTGAGCCACCTGGCCACCCCTAAGCAATTGGGGTTAAGTAACTTGCTCAAGGTTACATGGCCAGGTATTTCTGGGTGGATGCTAAGTGTCTGAGCCCAGATTTGATCCCAGGTCATCCCGACTCTGGGGCCGGTGTTCTTACTCACTGTGTTACCTGGCTGCCCTCCTTTCTATTCTTTAAAGTATTGTAGTCTTTGCTTGCCCAACATACACTTTGTTCTTTTCTTCATATTGTTTCCTTTGCCTAAAATGTGCCTTAGCTATCTCCATATGTTAAATTTCTACAAATACTGCCCAATCCAAATCAGTTGCCAACTCAATTATAAAGTCTTCCTTGATTCCCTTCTGACTTATACCTGGCATAGCATTTTATTTTGAATAGTTGTAGTACAGTTAGAATGCAATTTTGTTCACTATGATTTTATCTATTTGTGTCTTAGCACTATACTAGAATGTGAGACACATGAGGAAAAGGATAATTTCTTATGTAAACTTTAGATTTTCTCTAATAATCATTAACATGCTTTGTACATAGTAGGCATTTAAATAACTTTAGTTTTGGGGAGAATGAAGAGAGGGAGGAAGAAAAGAAAGGAAAAAATGAAGGAAGGATGGAAGGAGAGAGATAAGGAAAGAAAGAAGGAAAGTAAGGAACATGTTCCCAAAGATTAGCCAATTAGTGTTATTTTTTGGCAAATAAGGTTAAGTGATTTGCCCAGGATCACAAGGCTAGTAAGTTTCCGAGGCCAAATTTGAACTTGTGAAGATGAATATTCCTAATTCTAAACCTAGTGCTCTATTCAATGTACCATCTAGCTGCTTAGATAGAAAGAAAGAAAGGAAGGAATAAAGAAAGGAAGAAAGGAAGAAAGAAAAAAAGAAAGAAAGAAAGAAA
>NW_027186315.1:8829893-8843431 GCF_028583685.1 Petaurus breviceps papuanus | reverse complement strand
AAGAAAGAAAGAAAGAAAGAAAGAAAGAAAGAAAGAGAGAAAGAAAGGAAAAGGATCATAATGATAGTGGGCAACATATTTGGCCCTAAATTACATGGTGTCCAATATGGTACATGAAAAATAGAAAGGATGCTTTAAAAAGATCTTTCATCATACACATATATGTATGTATTTACATAAATGCACCCATATTTATATATAGTTATACATAATGTGATACTATTTGTCTATATATAGCTATATATTTATCTAATGACAGATCTTCCATCAGTTGCACATTAAAATTGACATTATTTAATTCATATATCAAGACCATATCAAGAGCACCAGTGTTGGTTTCAGGTACTATGACCAAGAATATCATCTTAGCAAATAATTCCTACACTCTATGGCTTCAGTACATACAGTGGAAACTAAAAACATATACAAAAATGGGATGATGAACAGCATAAATAAATATTCAAAGTAATTGATTAGAATTTTAAATTTTTTTGGCATTCAAGTTTAATGACAATAAGGTGAGCTAAAAATATCTTGCATAAGCCACTACATCAAAAGAAAAACTGGGAATAGCACTTAAATCACTCTATTTGTATTTGATGAGTAAATTTTAGAAAATGGTCTACTGTTTGTTTTTTGTTCTTTACTCAATAATTTATATACTCTTTGCTTGAACCATTACTTTGGAAAGATGATATAAGATAGTTTCAATATATACCTGGCATAATTGTACATAGATACTGTCAAAATTCCTCTACTGAGACTGTCATCTCAAAAGGTTACTGTGACATTTCCAGAATGTCTTGTTGCAAATATAAATGAAACACATTCCCTTTTTGGAAGAGGGTTAGAAGATGCATGGAACCTAACATTTTTCATGGAGACCAAGTTATAAAACAATTACTTGAGAGTGCCAAGATTCATTGACCAGTAAACAAGTAATTATTCATGGATGGCTTAGAGGATTAGAACTGTGCTTGGTGGAAAAATGAAAAAATAATCTCCAATGACAAAATAGTTACAGTTCTTGCTTTTTAAGCATGTCTGATTCTAAGTGTGAAGGAAAATAGCTATAAGTATTTAATGGCATTTTGTATGCTTTTATTTCACAGGAAGCATTCACATATACAATGGTCAAACTGAATAACCGCAGAGGTCCTGTTCATGTTTAATTATATGATTAATCTAAAATCTCAAGTAGAAATGTACTTCTGAACTGCTAATTACCTGAAATGTTTGGTTTTATAATTCCAATGTGACCCTACCCACAAACAAGTGGGAGAAAATAAAAATGGTACAACAAAGGACATAACTTAAGACTGAATACTTGTCTACCAATGCCTCCTGATGTTCGTGAAACCATTTAAGAAATAATTTTCAATGAGATATTAATATCATTGACAATTACATAAAATACATGTTCATTACAGAAAAGTAGCCTTAAATTTTCTTGCGGGAAAAATTCCACTTCAAATCCCATTGACTTCTTTTGATTTCATATGTAAAGAGACAGAGAATGTTGCAATGACTTTAAATATTTTAAATTGCATTGAAGTATTTCCTGGATTAATTTGGTAATGAAGTTGTGTTATCTTTCCTGTGGAGTTGTGAATGCCACATTCCAAATTCAGAGTAATTCCACAGCTGGAAAGTGTTTGCTGAACTATAGACCAAGTTCCTATTATGCCTTCATTAATCTTTAATCCTTTTCTGTGTAAATAGTTTAATTTAATGCAATAATATAGCATTTTACATGATTTTACATGCCCTATATGAGAATTTTAAATTTTGAAGCTTGTAATGGAAAATAAGAACAAAAAAAGACAAGTTGTCATTTTCTCCTGTTGTTATTTATATTTGTGACAGTAGATTTTTCTCTTTAGGTAAATCATCTCAGTGACTAGAAAGTTAGCACTCATTAGTTCTATGTACTCTCATTGCGGATTTAAAACTTTATAATGAAGCTTCTCAAAATTCAAGACAGTACAATACAAGACTCAGTAGTGTGAACCATTTCATAATAAATTATTGGAGATTGGATGAAAGGAAATTAATTTTAAACTGATACTGAGTTCCAAAACAAAGTTTGTAAATATGTGTTACTATGTTTTATGCAACAAGTTTAGCAATGAATGAAACGTATTTTTCTGTGGTGTTTTCATTCTCTTTTTTTTGTTGTTGGTCTTACTTGTCATTTATAACCTTTAGGTACTTACTCCTTGTTTTTTCTACCTCTATGCTTTGGTGAAATATTCACCTCCTGTCCCTTGATCTTTCCGATCTGAATATTTCCAAATAATGGCTAATCCCTAGAGTGGGGAGAGTGAAAAAAAGTCTTCTTTCACCCATCTCTGGCAGAGAGAAAGAAAGGAAAGAAAGAAGGAAGGAAAGGAAGAAGGAATAAAAGAAAGAAGGAAAGAAATTAAAGAGGAAGGGAGGAAAGAAGAAAAAAGAACAAAGAAACAAGAAAATCTGGTAACTAACCTTTCAGATAGAGAACTGGAAATTGGATGATAAATACAACTGAAATCTTTATAAAACTTAATAGGCCCAATCTGATTATGTGGTATATTTGAATCACTTTGAGAAAGCAAAGTTATCTTCACATTATAATAAGGCATCAGACTTGGGACATAAGTAAATTTACAATGCTATTTATCTTTATAATCTCAAACAACTAATGGGGGAAACTTATCATAGTAGAAAATTCATAAGCTTCCGAGCATAGGTTCAAATTTCCATCTTGTTTTTACCAATTGAATGATGTCAGATAAATCACTTAACTTCTTTGAATTCATTAGTATATCTCTTTGTCTTCACCAATAAAAGGAATGATTTAGACTAGGTGACTTCCAATATTTCTTCCCATTCTAAGTCGATAGACTGAAACATGATAATTTCAATTCTTAAGAAAAATAGATTAAATTAATCTGCCAATTTGGCAAAATTCTTCTCCTTAAATTTCATTCATTAAAATTGTTCAAAAAGCAATCAAAATGATAGTATTAAAAAACTATACTTTTAATACTGTATAATAACGATATTCATTTGGTAAAACACAAGCTATAGAAAATCATGGGAAATAGTGAAACAATGTAGGTAAATGGGAAGTAACATTTGCAGAACTCAAATTACAATATCAAATAGTAACTGTCAAAACCATCTGGTATTGGATAAAAATAACTAGATAAATATAACCAATAAATAGAACAGCAAAGATAAGGGAGAATAAGAAATAACAGAACCCGGGGAGAATCACTCACCAGCAGCTGTGATGGTTTCCAGAATTATCAACCCATAAATGCCAAAGACAAATTAAAAAGTCAGTGTGGACTTTGGGAACAAGAGTGTGGTCCAGCCTCTGCCCCCAGAGGGAGAAGCAGCTGAGGCATGGAGGCCACTGGCTGCTTCAGAGCTCCTGGCCTGCAGATGGTAGGGGGACCAAGCGACCATTCTGAAGGATAATTGTTATTTCTTTAACCTGCTTGGATCTGGATCACTGTCTTGGTGGAGGTCCTGGGTTGTGTGACCAGGTGTCAGAGCCTCTGGAGGCTTCAGAGAGGGCACCCAACTAATATCTCTGGCAGCTGCGAAAACCCCAGCAATTTGGGACAAAGCTCTCCTCTCTGGAAGCAGAGTTGTACTATGGCAAAAAGCTCAAAAGTCAAGTAATTGAGTGGCAACATGAGCAAGCAGGGGAAGAAAAGCAAGTACAACAATCCAACTTTGGATTCCTTTTTTTGGGGACAAAAAGGATCAAAGCATGGAATGGGAGGAAGACAACAAAGTGAGAACTCCTGCACCAAAAGCTTCCAAGAAACATATGAACTGGTTACAGGCTATAGAGAACCTTAAGAAGGATTTTGGAAACCAAATAAGAGGAGTGGAGGAAAAATTGGGAAGAGAAATGAGAATGATGCAAGAAAATCATGAAAAGAGTGTCACTAACCTGACTGAAGAAAATAACACCTTAAAAAATAGACTAACTCAAATGGCAAAAAGGCTCAAAAAGCCAATGAGGAGAAGAATGTCTTAAACAGCCAAATTTTCCAGATGGAAAAAAATCTCAAAAGCTCACTGAAGAGAATAATTCCTTCAGAATTCATTTGGAGCAAAGAGAAGCTAATGATTTTTATGATAAATCAAGGTACTATTAAACAGATCCAAACAAATGAAAAAATAGAAGGTAATATGAAATATCTCATCGGAAAAACCACTGACCTGGTAAATAGATCCAGGAGAGATAATTTAAAAATTATTGGACTACCTGAAAACCATGATCAAACAAAGAACTTAGTAATCATCCTTCAAGAAATTCTCAAGGAAAATTGCCCTGATGTTTTAGAACCAGAGGGCAAAATAGAGGTTGAAAGAATTCACTGATCACCTCTTGAAAAATATCCCAAAGGAAAACTCCTAGGAATATTATAGCCAGCTTCTGGAGTTCCCAGATCAAGGAGAAACTATTATAAGCAGCCAAGAAGGAACAATTTGAATGTTGTGGAAACACAATCAGGATAACACAATGTCTGGCAGCTTCTATGTTGAGGGATCAAAGCACTTGGAATATGATATTCTGGAGGTCAAAGAAGGTGGGATTAAAACCAAGAATCACCTACACAGCAAAACTAAGTACAATGTGATGGTAAGGGCTCAGGGGAGGAGGGGGAGGTGGAGGCCGGGGAAAAGGGAGGCTGCCGCAGCCACTGGCACTGGTTCTGTGCCTCCACCATGGCCATGATGATCCACGGCTTCCAGAACAGTGGCCAGGACTTCTCCTTCGGGCCATGGAAGCTGATGGCAGCCAAGACGCACATCATGAAGTCGGCCGATGTGGAGAAATTAGCAGATGAGCTACACATGCCTTCTCTTCCTGAAATGATGTTTGGAGACTACGTTTTAAGAATCCAACATGTTTCTGGCTTTGGAATTGAGTCCAATGCAACTGACACTTTAAAATGTGTAAACAACTACCAGGGAGTTCTTAATGTAGCATGTGCTGAAGAATGGCAAGAGAGCAGGATGGAGGGTGAACACTCCAAAGAGATTATTAAACCATATGATTGTATCTATATGACAGATTACAAAGGAACGTTGCTTGGTGAAGCACTTAAGTTAAAGGCTGTGCCTACAATAGATCATATAGAGATGGAAAAATTGAAAGCCAGGGAACAGATTAAATTTGTTGAGGAAGTTCTGTTGTTTGAAGATGAACTTCATGAGCATGGAGTTTCAAGCTTAAGTGTGAAAATTAGAGTAATATCTTCCAACTTTTTCCTGCTATTGAGATATTTTTAAAGAATTGATGGTGTGCTCATCAGTATGAATGACACAAGGCTTTACCATGAGGCTGACAAGAATTACATGTTAAGAGAATACACTTTAAGAGAGAGCAAAATAGCAAATTTAATGCATGTTCCACCAGCCCTCTTTATAGAGCCTAATGAAATATCACAATACCTACCTGTAAAGGAGGAAATCTGTGAGAAGCTGGAGTTTCCAGAAAGAATGAATCTCAACCTTGGGGCAACACAGGAAAATACACGCATGGAATCTGAATAAAATGTCATACAATATGAGCTCTCTGTGGAACCTTCATTGGAGATGACTGCATTTTGGTGGATCAAGGGAGGGCTGTCTTAGAGATAATGAGCTGCCTTATGTCCAGATTTTCTGTAACCTTAAAGGAAACAAAGTGAAAGCTTGATGTAGGCAGGCTCTGTACAGACTGCAGTTTGTACCACCTATCCATATGTATCCATATCTAAAATTAATGGGAGACTAAATTGAACTAAGGTTTTCAGTTGTTATAGTATGGGACCTCAGCAGTAGATAGTGATATCTCCTAAAGAGCAGTGAGAGGCAGTGGGCATGTAATTACCACAAATATTGTTTTGCATGAAGAGATTAATTAAACGAACCAAATCTAGTAGTTCTTTTATAACTGTCATAGGATTCCTCGAAAATAAAAGATTGTGCATTTTGATAGCTTTTCAATTTTTTTGCAGGAAAATGCTGATAAAAGACACTGCTGGAAAGAAGTGACTTGAATTCAAAAGTTAATCTCACATGTCATATTCACAGAGTAAGTTTATATTTTGCCTTGAAAAACATTATGTTAAATGGGATTTTAAGGCAAAATGTTCATAATTAGAACCAAAACATTTATTTCCAGAATTTCATGTTAGGTAATCCATTAAAACAGTGATTAATAGCCCATATCCTTAGCTGTGGCCCCTCACTGACAGGTGTGCTGGTATCGCAACTAGTTTTTGGCCAACATCTTGTAAAGGCAGGTGCCTTATTTTTGGTTCTATTGTACTCTCTACTTCATGACCAATTCACTACAATCTTACTATATAAAAATACATATGACTTGTTGTCCATTGTATTGACACATTGTTTTGTATCATTTGTTTAAAATGTCCCCATTTTTTTGTAAGTGAAAAATAAACAAGGAATTACTGGCAAAAACAAAACAAAAAACTAAGTACAATGTTTCAGGGGAAATATGGGCATTCAGTGGAATAGAGCACTTTCAAGCTTTTTTGATGAAAAAACCAGAGGTGAACAGAAAATTTGACATTCAGATACAAGAAGCAAGAGAAGCATGAGAAGAAAAGGAAACCAGTTCAGAGATTAAATGATTCAACCAAGGTTCAAGTTCCATCTCCAACTGTATCCTGATCTTTCCCAATCCCCAGACTTTGCAAGTAAGAGGAGTTAGGAAGTGGAGCCCCCAATCTGACCACAAGCCTCTCATCTCATATTGCACTTGTCCACAGTCTGATCTCCAATAACTTCTGGGCTAGAGAGGTGCCCTCAATTCTATGATGGACATTCTCACATCTGGTTTATACCCTTCACATCCCAATAACTCTGAATTCCTGTAGATAATCGTTCAAACCCCTCCCACCACTCCTCACTTCCAACCACCTATTTCTTCATTCTCATTTTCCTTAACCTTCTTGCCTCCAAATTTAAACCAAACACCACCCAACCCTTCCATTGTGCCCTCTAGAATACTTGCTCCATAGGCAGCAAACTTCTCTTAGTGTTGAGTTTATTCCTCTCCCCTTTTTTCCATCTACTAGCTCTTACTAAAACCTAGCTCCCTCCTAATGACACAAGCTTCCTGGCCATTCTTTCTTCCAGTACTGACTGCACCTTCACTCATTTTCTTTGGCTTACTGGTCAAAGCAGAGAAGTTGGAATACGCCTTGCTCCCCATTGCCACTTCCAGGTTCACCCTCTACCTCCATCATCCAGATACTTCTTTTCCTTTGAGGTTCATGCTGTTCATATCTACCACCTACTTAAAATCCTGGTAGCTATTGTATACAGAACCCCTACCCCACCCCCAGGTCATTCCCCTTCCTCATTCAATGTGTTCAGTTACTGGCTCATATTTTCTTTCCTTCCTTACTCTTGAACTCATACATACATTCATACATATAGACTCCCTCAAACACCCTAACCACTTAGTTCCTCAACCTGCTCACTTTTCATAAGTTACACCTCCACCCCATTTCACCACACACGATGTTCATAGCTTTATCTTGTCATCACTCACAAATGTATCACCTCTAAGCTCAAGAATTCCCAAGCCCCCATATCCTATCATAATCTATTGGCTTTTCACCTTTCCCCTACCTTCCTTATGGCGCCATGATTTCTAATCCTTAGACCCCTTAATTCTCTCCCACAGCATCTTCCTTGTATTAGTCACACACTTCTCTCTCCCCCTTCTTGACCCCATGGTAAATCAATTCAACTCCACACTGTCCTCCTCTCTCAAAACTCTACCCTCCTCATCACATTGTTGAATTATACCCAGCCAACCTCAGCACTGGATAACCCCCACCATTTGTCACTAAACAAAGGTAGAAAAAAAAAATCATTCAACTGTTCTGACTGGGTGGACTACAAATTTATGTTACATAATCTCAACTGGGCCTTCACTGCCACTAGGCAATCAAATCCTATCATAATTCACTTTCTCACTCTCTACAGTGGCTCTTCCAAACCATTCCATCCCTCCCAAAACATCCCACAGATTCTGCACTCTCTCAGCCAAGAACCTTGCTTCCTGTTTTACAGGGGAATAAAGGGGTCATTTTCTGTAAGTTTCCTCTTCCTCATTTCTTGTCATTCTGATGTCTTTTGCCACTATTTCCTGTATCACTCCTGTCTCCCATGATGACATAGCCTTACTAAGGCTAACCTCTCTACTTGATCAAGCAATTCCATCCCGTGCCATCTCCTTCACTGGATCGGCCCCTCTGTCATTCCCCTCTCTTCACTCATGTTAAATCTCTCCTTGTCTACTAGATCATTCCCTACTGCCTGCAAACATGTCATCTTGGAAATAAACCCCGATCCTTCCCCTCTACTATTGTCCTATATCTCTTCTATACTCTAGGTAAACTCATCAAAAAAAGGCTGTCTACAGTAAATGCCTCCACTCTCTTCTTAACCATTTACAATCTAGATTTTATACTCTCAACATTCCACTGAAACTGCCCTTTCTAAAGTGACTGATGATCTCCCAGTTGCCAAACCCAATGACGCTTTTTTCAATCCTCATTCTCCTCCACCCTTCTGCAGTCTTTGACACTGCTGGCTTCTCCTCAATTCTCTCTTCTCTTGGTTTTCAGAATATTACTCTCTCCTGGTTCTCCTCTTACCTCTCAGCACTTCTATGTTTTCTTATTGGATCCTCTTCCAGATAAGCACTGTATTAACTAGGTTTCTCTCAGGGTTATCCCTTGGGGACTCCTCTCTTCTCCCTCTATCCCACTTGTCACTTGGCAATCTCATCAGTTCCCATAGATTTCATTACCATCTCTATGCTAATAACTCAAAGCTACCTATCCTGCCCTAAACTCTCTGCTGACCTCCAATCTCCAAATGCCTGTAACATATCTCAAACTGGATTTCCAATTGGTATCTTAAATTCAATATGTCCAAAACAGAACTCATTATCTTTCCCCCTAACATTTCTCTACTTCCACTTTCCCTATTAGTGTAGAGGGCAACCCCATCCTCCCAGGCCACAATCTCTCAAACTAGGAGTTATTCTGGATTCCTCATTATCTCACTCCTCACTGACCGATCTGTTTCTCAAGGATTGTAGATTTCATCTTTGTAACCTCTCGAATGTGTCCCCTCCTGTCTTCTGATACTGCCACCACTCTACTGCAGTCCTTTATCACCACCTCACACCTGTACTAGTGGGTCTACCTGCCTCAAGTCTCTCCCCTCTCCAAACCACTTTCCATTCAGTTGCTAAAGCGATTTTCTGAAAGTGCAGATTTGATAATATCATGCCCCCTATTCAATAAATCTGGGTGACTCTCCAAGATCAGATACTAATGCTCTCTTTGGAATTTGAAGACCTTCATAACCCAGACCTCTCCTATATTTCCAGTCTTCTTGTACCATACCCCCTACATATACTCTTCAATCCAATGACACTATTCTCCTGGATGCTCTATGAACAAGGTACTCCATATCTCAGCTCCCTCTGACTGTCTCCCATACCCGTAACTTTTTTCATCCTCAACTCTACTACTGACTTGCCTGGCTTCTTTTAAGTTCCAACTAAAAGTCTATCTTTTATTGGAAGGCTTCCCCATTTTAGTGTCTACCTTCTCTTTTTATCTGTATTTCTATCTTGCTTTGTATATATTTGTTTGCATGCTGTCTCCCCCATTATATTACAAGCTCTCTGAGGACAGGAGCTGTCTTTTGCCTCTTTCTTTATCTCCAGTATTTAGCAAAATGCCTGGTGCAAAGCAAATTACTGATTTCATTTGATATTCAGATCCCTGATAAAAATGTTAAACAAAGGATAAACTATTGTTATGAACTGAAATAAAAAGATTTGCCACATCTAAAATGAAGGTGGGAGCTTAAATTCCTTTCTCTTTTATTTATATAGAGAGAATGGATCAGTGAGTAGTTAAGATGGTTTTTAAATCACATAATTCCATTTATAAGTAGGGGAGAAGTATAAAATATGTAACCATGTAGTTTGCACATAATCAGCACTTAAAAAGCACTTAATAAATGTTTTACATATTAAAAAAAGAAATAATATAACTCAATAATCAGTGTTCAGCAAAGTAGAAAACATAATTTAGCTAGAAAAATATCATATTTCATAAAAACTGGTGGGAAAACTAGAAAGTAGCCTGGTAGAAATAGGACTTAGACCAACACTTCATTACATTCTACCATACATCCCACAAATTTTTGTATATTGTATCATTATTATTCTCTTTAATGAAATTATCTGTCATTTCTACAATTTGTTCTTTGAACTGCTCATTCTTTAGGTTAAGAGTATTTAGTTTCCAATTAATTTTTAATTTATGCTTCCAAGACCCCTTACTGAATGTAATTTTATTGCATTATTGCCTGAAAAGAGTGCATTTGATATTTGTTTTTCTGCATTTGGTGGTGAATTTTTTATGCCATTATATATTTTCATTTTTAAAGGTGCTATATACAGGTGAAGAAAAAATATGTTTATATGCATATACATATATGTATATAATTATTCTAATTAAAATTTCTTGAGAGGTCTATTGTATTTGACTTTCTAAAATTATTTCCTGTATATTTTACGGTTAGATCTGTTTAGGTCTGAGAGGGAAAAGTAGTATCCCTCCACTAGCATGGTTTTACTGTCTATTTCTTCCTATAATTCATTTAACTTTTCCCTTAAGCTATGCTATTTTGTGCATATATATATATATACATATACATATATATTTAGTAGTGATATTGCTTCATTGATTTGAGTGCCTTTTAGCAAGATATAGTTTCCCTGTTTCTTTTTTTTTAATTGGATTTATTTTTTCTTTTGTCTGATATTATGGTTACCATCCCTGCTTTTTTTTTTTTTTGCTTCAGCTGAAACATAATATATTTTTCCCCAGGCCCTAATTTTAACTCTGTGTGTCTCTCTGTTTCAAATCTGTTTCTTATAAACACATTATTTTTGGATTCTGGTATTTAATTCATTCTTCTGTCTATTTCCATTTTATGGGTGAGTTCATATTATTCACATTTACAGTTATGATTAACAACTGTGAATTTCCATCCATTCTATTTTCATCTGTTATCCTCCTCTTCTTTCTCCCTTTTTATCCTGTCACTTTTCTAAAGTTTGTTTTACTTCCTATTACTGTCTTCCTTTAACTTCTCTCCCTTACATCAACCCCACCCTTTTCACTTGTCTTTTTTCCCTACTTCCCTGTTGGATAAGAGATTTTTGTAACCAATTAAGTGTGTATGTGTATATAACACACATACATTTGTGTGTGTAATTCCCTCCCCTTTTTTGAATAGATTTAGATGAGAATATTTCTAGCATTGCAACCCATCTCCCTCAATATTTTCTCCTCTGTTTATAATAGATATTCTTGCTTTCATCACTCTTTTATGTGAAATGTTACCCCATTTTTCTCCATTCTCCCAGGACAGTCTTCTTTCCCACAAAGCCATTTTTTAAAGATTATTTCAACATGATTAACCCACTTCCATAGCCTCTATTTAGAATCCTTCTAACTACCTTCATAATGATATTGTTATTGTAAGTTATATATATGTATATATATATGTATACACACACACGTATATATCATCTCCCCATTAGAAAAGCAAGCAGTATAATCTTAATAAGCTCCTTATGATTTCCATTTCATGCTTACCTTTTTATGTTTCTCTTGAGTCTTCTATGTAAAGGCAAATTTTTGTTTTTGGTGTGTTCTTTTTATCATGATTATTCGAAAATCCTCCATTTCATTAACTATCCATATTTTTCCTTGAATAATTATACTGTTTTATTGGGTAAGCCATTCTTGGTTGTAATCCTAGCTCTCTTGGTTTCTTGAATATTATATTGTAAATCCTTTACTCCTTTATCTTGATTGTTGCTAAATCTTGTGTGATCCTGACTATGGCTCCATGTTATTGAATGGTTTCTTTCTGCCTGCTCAAAGTATTTTCTCTTTAGGAACTCCAGAATTAGGTTATAATATTAAAAGGAATTTTAATTTGGGGATATTTTTCAGGTTTTAATTGATGATTTCTTTCAAATAGGTCAGTTTTCATTGATCATTTCTTGAATTATGGTGTGTAGGCTCTTTCTTTGATCATGGCTTTCAAGCAGTCCAATAATTCATAAATTATCTCTCCTTGATCTATTTTCCAGTTCATTTGTTATTCCAGTGAGACAGTTCACATTTTCTTTTTTTTTTATTCTTTGGATTTTGTTTCATTCTTTTCCTTGATGTTTCAAGAAGTCATTAATTTCTGATTGTCCAATTTTAATTTTTAAGGAATTATTTTCTTCAGTGAGCTTTTGTATCTTTTTTTTTTCAAATTGTCTAATTCTGCTTTTTAAGGTGTTATTTTCTTTAGTATTTTTAATTCTTCCTTTACTAAGCTGCTATTTACCTTTTCATAATTTTCTTCCTTCACTCTCATTTCTTTTCCTAACAGTTCCTCTATTACTCTTTTGATTTCAAAAATTAGTTTTTAGCTCTTCCAGTAGTTCCTGTTGGCCTTGTCCAATCCACTTTTTTTCTTTCAGGCTCTGCTATTAGCTGTTTTGACATTGTTGTCTTCTTCTGAGTTTGTGTCTTGCTTTTCTCTGTCGCCATAGTAGATTTTTATGGTATGTTCTTTTTGTTGTTGTTGGTTTCCTCTATTTCCCCAAGTGTATTTCTTGACTTTGAATTTATGTTAAAGTTATGCTCTGTTCCCAGTGAGTGTGTATGTAGAGAAAGTATTAACTCAAACTTCAGCATCCCCATTGCTGTTTTCAAGGCTAGGCCTTGGGGTTTGGAAGTTTTTGGTGCTTCCAAGGAATTCTGATCTGGAAAGTAGTGTGGTCACTTATCTCTTGGACTGTGCTGTAGTGTTTATCCAGGAAGAGCCTCTGATCTTGGGATTGCAAATAACACTAAGCCTCAATCCCTCTGATCCCTTAGGATCATGAGTGATACTTTTCCTTAAGGTCTCTGATCTCTTGAGACTCAAAGGAATCCTACTTCTTAGAGCCCTTATTCCACCTTGACTAAAGTGTTGCTCTGTTTGTTTGAATTGTGTCTCAGAAGTGAATCTAGGCCACAGAGTGATCAAATACCTTCTAGTCTGGTGTCCAGTGCTAACAGAGAGGTCCCATAGCATCTCTTTCTAAGCAGTTGAAAGATCTGCTTACTATCTCTGGCTTGAGTATTCCCAAAGCTTCTTCTGCTTCTGATGTCACCATCTAGTCCCATCACTGGTTGCATGTAGGTCAGCCTCCATCCCCACATCACAGATCTCTCCTTCCATGCTCCTAATTTGTCTAGTACTAGAAGAATGGCTCACCCTACCTAACCTTTTGTCGATTCTGCCACTCCAGAATTTTATTGGAAATATTATTTTAAAGTTCTTTGTAGGGGTGGCCAGGTGGCTCTGCAAGTGTAGCAGCAAGCACCCCAAGCACGTCCTCAGGGTTTGCTGCCCATACAGGTTCTTGG
>NW_027186315.1:8760573-8829883 GCF_028583685.1 Petaurus breviceps papuanus | reverse complement strand
CACTGGCCAATCAAGAAGTATCAACTGAAAAACAAGCCTCCCACCCCAGGCTTCAGGGGCACTTTAGCCTAGGGGCAGGGAAGATCTTCCAAATTTGCATTCCCATTACAGCAAGCAAGAGCACCGGCCCCAGTGTCAGGATGACCTGGGGGATCGAATTCAGGCTCAGATACTTGGCACCACACCCAGAAATAACTGGCCATGTAACCTTGAGCAAGTTACTTAACCCCAATTGCTTTAAAAAAAATAATAAAGTTCTTTGTAGGGGAATATTTGAAGAGGTCAGTGAGTCCTTCCTCTAATCTATCATGTTGTTTCCTCAAAGTTTTTCAAACCCCATAGTATTAAATCTATTCACATATATAACTGAATGTTGAAATGTATCCCCTTTTTAATAATTCACAAATGACTGACAAGCCTGTACTTTTTTGTGATAAATTATCAGCAGCATTCAAATACAGTTAAAAAAAACCCTGGAGTCAGGAACTTATAATTTAAAACCTAGCTTTTACCATAGTCACACACAGTTTTGTGACTATGAACCAGTTACTGTATATCTCTGATCTTCAGCTTCCTATAATGCTATGATGGTAAAATGATCATACTTAAATTAAGTACCTTCCAAGTTTTAGGGTAGAAAATATTTCATATATTTTGAAGTGTTACATAAATATGAGTTCTTAATATTGAGCTATGCCCCAAAATGGAATATAAATGAGGTCATCTTATTTGAATTGTGGATTAATTTTATTAAAGTATTGTTCATACCTATGAAAGCAAGGGATTTCTCCTATGTTTATATGTGAATGAAAATTTAAAATGCAGGAATGACCATAATTTGATGGGATTTTCATTGCTTGAGTGCATATATTTTATCTTGCTTGTATTTTTAAAAAAAATGTTTGGATATACTGAGTAAATTTCCTCTATCAAAGACAGGCCAAAAAATATTTAAACTGGAAAGGTGAGAGAAGTCCAATATAATTAAATAAATTATAAAATGTTCCTCAAATTCATTTTTGAAAACGTTTTGTAAAATCAATAGAAAAAGTGAACACTGAAAAAGCTTAGCAATGTAGAACTACTATTGATGAACTTCACATAGAAAGAGAGATGTCAGTATATTAGAAATGGAAACATATTTATGCAAATTCCAAAGAAGTAGAAAATTAATATTAGGAACTATGAATTAGAGTTTTGCCCTGGAAAAAATCAAGGCCATATTATTAAATTAGTTGTGAGCACACAGAAAAGGAGACTAATAATCACTCTTTTTTTTTGCAGGGCAGGTGTTAAGTGACTTGCCCAAGGTCACATGGCTATTTTTTTGTGTTAAGTGTCTGAGGCCAAATTTGAACTCAGGTCGTCCTGACTCCAGGGCCGGTGCTCTATTCACTGCCCCACCTAGCTACCCCAATCACTCGTTTCTTTAAATTGAGTCAGAAGCTTGGGAAGACATGAAAATGTGTCAGACATTATAATTCTGGATTTCAACAAAGTATTTGATAAAACTCTTTAAGTATCCTTTTAGTAAAGAACAATGGATAAAAGAATTGTTGGTCGGATTTTAGTATAGTTAAAGGATTTACAAATTACGTGATTCCAATAACCAAACTCCAAAAATATTAATTAGTAGATTGACATTAATTTAGGACTTATTTCTAGTGGACAGCCACAGGAATCCATCTATAATGTTAACTTGGTCATCATTTTTATTAATGGCTTTAATGTTCATCTATTTATCAAGTATGTATATCACACAAAATTTGGACAATTATCCAAGACCCTGTCTTATAGAATCCAGGGGAAAATTACCTCAAAAATTTGAAGGAATGGAGCAGGATTAATGTGATATAGTTAATATTATAATGGTAACATCTTATAACTTGGCATTTAAAAAAATAGCTGCTAATTTTTAAGAGATCAAATACCTGCCTTGCCAGCATATCATATTTTTTTTTTGAAAAAGCTTTATAGTATGTTGATAAATGCAAATTCACTGTAGGTTAACTTTGCTATAATGCTACAAAATATCTAATACATATTAGGGTATAAGATAATAGTCACAAGTAGGGTTATAACTGGCATTTGGGAGAGTGACATCTTCCTAAAATAAACAGAAGTAAAGCTCTAGTGGAGAAAAATGGTCTAAGGTATAATAGGTGAGAATTGGCCCTTGTAGGGACAGTGAAGAATTAAAGACTGTTCCATAAAATGAAAGTAGAAGGAAAATGGCAGCTGTACAATTATAACTTAATAAAAACTTTGAAGTTCTTCCTGAAAAAGGGGCGTTTGCTATTGTGGGTGAAAAAAGAAAATATTTGGGGTGGCTAGGTGGTGCAGTAAATAGAGCACCAGCCCTGGAGTTAGGAGGACCTGAGTTCAAATCTGGACTCAGACATTTAACACACTTACTAGCCATGTGATTTTGGGCAAGACAATTAACCCCAATTGCCTCCCCCCAAATAAAAAGAAAATATTTATTTTCCAAAGACTGATAAAGTAAACCACAAAAGACAGCAGGACACATATTATCTGTAAGGGTCAATGGAAGAATAGTGGTAGTAGTAGTTATAACTGTAGGAGGATGAGGAGAAAAAGTAGTGGTGGTGGTGGTCGTAGGTTAATAGATGATTTTTTTAGGGTAACTAAAGCAACTATTGACCTCATAACAACAATATTTGTCTTTTTGGGGCATGTAATGAAAGTATAACAGAAAACCTGTTAATATTTATCAAAACCAATGACAACTCTCCCATTCTTGTGACTGGAATGAGCACACATGGAATTATAAGAATCTAAAATATATCTACTACAACAATGAAATCTTTGATAAAAATTGAAAACCATAGAGGACTAGTTTGTGTTTCCTTTATTTTTACCAATTTGAAAGCAAGGAATTCAGAAGAGAAAAAATAGTTTGACAACTGAACAACTTGCTAATAAGGCTGGAATTTAGACTTCTTGAACACAGGCAACAGTAGAGGTACAACGGATTCCTCCTAGAGAGAAAGTACACCTGTAACAGGCAGCTGATGAGGACAGATTTGCTGGGTATCCTAAAAGTGTACATTAGGTTTCTAAGCTAAGGAGATAGCTTATGCATATTCTTCAATTTAGATAACCTAGAAAGGAACCACAGAATAGAAGAACAGAATTTGAAACACCCAGAAGTTCATAGGAAACAAAATTCAAGAAAGGACTTTTCAGTAAAAACAAACAAATGAAAATATCTGTTTGCAAAAACCCAAAGTTTAAACAACAAACAAAAAGAACTAAAAACCATAATGCAAAGAGGAAAACATATTATTACAGGTATTACTGAGACATGGTGGGATGAAGCCTGTAAATGCATTCTTCCCCTTTCCTTCTCTCCCTTCTCTGCCATCCCCCATCTCTCTCACTTCCTGTCTCTCTCTGCCAAAAACTTTATATATATATATATATAAAATCTGCTTTAGTTATTCCTTTCATTCTTCAAAAGTTGGAGAAATTAGCAAGGGTATTGCTATTCTGCATCTGATTCTGAGCAATGGGAAGACATAGTTGCTAGAGTTAAAATAACAGCAATTATGGGGGCAAAAGATAGTTTCCTCTTAGAATTTGTGGAGTAGTGGAAGTCTGGGCTCTCTGAGTTTTGACAAAGTATTGTGTATTATTAATAAAAAAATTTCAATACATAAAATATATACAACATTATGCTTGGGTACCAAGGTTTAACCCCATGACTACAAAATGGTAGTGTCATGCTTTGGCAGCAGTTGTTATGAAAATGATCTACAGCATTTTGATGGACTAAAAGCTCAATATAAGGTAGTGAATAATATTGTGTGGCACCCCAAATAGCTAATGCAATCTTGAGCTACATTATGGGTGTTTGTGTGCTATTTGCAATAATCAGGAGGGGACAGCCCCACTGTATTTTGCCTTCCTTAGACCTCATCTGTAATAATTTGAGAGTTTCTAGGTTTCATAGATTGGAAAGAAAACTACTTACCTGGAGAATGTCCAGAATAGAACAACCAAAATGATGAAGGGCCTTGGGTCCATTTCTTACAAGTATTGGGTGAAAGAATTAAGTACAGTTATCATGGAAAAGAGAGTACTCAGTGATTTCATTATTAGTGTTTTTCAGTATTGGAAAAGCTTTTATGAGAAGATATTAGACTTATTCTATTTGATTCCAAAGGGTAGAATTAGGAAAAGTAAGTAGAATCTATAAATTTACACAGAAATACATTTAGACTTTACATCATAAAAATTTCTTAAGTGTTAGGGCTGTCCTAAACTAGAAAGTTCTTTCTTTAGAGGTGTATATTTTCCTTTCTTTGAGGTCTTCAGTCAGAGGGGTGAAGATCACATATCAGTTTTGGTATAGCGGGAATTCCTTTCATGTATAGTTTGAATAAAATGACCATAAGGTGTTTTTCCAACCTTAAAGTCTCTGATTCCAAGATTGTGTGAATTTATAGTGTGGTATATTTTGGCTCAATATGGAAAGAACTCTTCATATTTAGAGCTAGTCATAAATGGCAATTTCCCCATGTTGTAGATGTTAAAAAGTGTTTAACTAGAGAGTTCATAAAGTGTTAGATTAAGCAGAAGAATGCTTCTTGTATAGAGAGTGAAATCCTCCAGATGCCACTAGTTGTGGATGATGGCATTGTGCACACTGCATCAAATTTTCACAAGGTTATAGAGCCTGCTCCATGAAATCTACAACCATCCAAAACTATTGACCTGGTAATTCCTAACAAAGATACATGGAAAATCTATGCATGCATGCTTATCAGACTATGACAGACATACAGTTGGTTGGGTCGCATACTGAATTCGTTCAATGATACACATTTCTTAAACATCACCAGGGTCTAGAGTTGAATTGCATGAAAGTGGGTTGGATTGCATTTGAGAAATAGTACAGTTTTCTAACATCTAAACCTTTCTCTTGATGTAGAAAACATTTTAATTTTTATGAATTTTTAATTTCCTCCTTCATTTTTGAATGAATCTCTTTTCCTTTGCTATGAAGTAAGGCATTCGTTATAACCAAATATAATCTAATTTCCAGAAAAGCCTGCAAGTTTTTCATAATTCTCTACATTCATGGAGGGAGTAAGGATGGAACCCTATCATCTGTATGAGTGAGTAAACTTGATTCAAGATCTTTGAAGAGGAGAGACATTTTTCTTTGTTTTCCCTTCGAGAGAGACACACATTCCAGATTCTCTTTAGGAGGCAATTCTAGAAAGCAAAGGGGGAAATAATTTCTTGCAGACATTAAGGAGAGGATAGCTCAACATGACAATGATTTCTACTTTGCTGCACTAGAGACTAATGAAAATTTCCTCTGGGTGATATTGGGACATCTCTTACTTAAACAAAGGTATCTTATAGGAAAGGGATTCAATAACTCAATGTTGTTTTCTAGTATATTCTAATCTGTAGAACTCTTATTGCAATCTGCCACTAGTTTGGATAAATGAGTTTATTTCCAATTCAGAATGTATGATCGACTTTTAGATAACTATCCTCTAGTGGGAAGTAGGCAAAACTGGAAAATGTTACCTAATGACTAGAACCTATATAAGTAGCTTTTAGTTCTGAACTTATCAAGCACCAAGACCTGCAATATTTAGGAGGGAAGATGAATATAATTCTGGTTAGGTACTAATCTCTCAAAGGAGGACAGAATTGTCATGTTTTTGGTCCCTGCATGGAACACCCTCCAGTCAAGAATTGAAAGTACCCCTTACAGAGGATTTTGTAAGATCACAGACATTGCTATCCATGCCTTCCCACAAGCCATTTGCATTGTTTAGGCACACCTTGCATGAGCAGTACACGCTTTATGGGCAAATAAATGAGAAAGGAGAAAAAAAGCAATTCAGAAAAACTATCCAATACACTGAATTTGATAATATTTGCAATTATCCATACTCATCTTCCTCCACCTCTGCAGAGAAAAGAGGGAGGTGAATTATACTTCTTTAGGGCAAATTTCATTCTTTATAATTCCACAGTTTAGTTTCACCCTTTTTGTTATTGATTCTATTTTTCTTTCTTTTTACATCATTGTAGTCAGTGTGAATATAGTTCAACTTACATCACCCTGAATTACTTTTTCTTTTTTTGCTTTGCTGTTTTTACAGAGGGGAAGGTTGGGCAATTGGGGTTAATTGACTTGCCCGAGGTCACATGGCTAGCAAGTGTTAAGTGTCTGAGGCTGGATTTGAACTCAGGTCCACTTGACTCTAGGGCCAGTGCTCTATTCATTTTAACACCTAGCTGCCCCCGAATTACTACTGATTCTATATATTCTTTGTATTTTCTTACAGTTTTATAGTATTTATACATTTATGTGCCACAATGTAAAATATTTTAATATCAACATATTCCTAATGATGCTCTGTGACTGAAAAATATGAAGCACCATAATTACTGAAGAATAAACATTGTGAAATGGATTGATGCATGACTGCTATAAGTATGCATTGACATATTAGCCATGATAACTTGGTCACAAGAAGAAGCCTTAAATGCATTATCAAAGAAATGCATGATGCAAAAAGGAGGCATTCATCATATAGTTTAGATAATCTTAGTTCTATACTGAGACCATCTACAATGTTAAAATTCCAAGAAAAAAGCCTTTAATGCATTGGGTAGATCCTCAATGGAGGTCTTTAGAGACAACATGATAAAGGAATATGAAGATGTCACTGTTTGAAATCTGCACTTGTAGAGAAAATCACAGCATTGTATGCAGTGATAATTCTTACAGGCATGCTCTGTGAATGAGTATGGACCTGATTACGGTATTCTGACCTCCTGGTCAGAAAACACCTGGAAAACTGTGGTTACTTCTGGGCTCCACATATTGGGATAGATATTATCCACAATCTGGAGTGTATCCACAGAGACCAGTCAAGATGGGGAAACATGTAAATAGCTCTGCATAAGACAATTGGTGTTTATTTTGAAAAAGAAAAGACTTAAGGGAGGCAAGATAGCTGCTATCTTCAAGTGTTTTCAGGCTAATCACAGGGAAAAAAAATAATTAAAATTGTATGCTTGGGTCCATAGGCCAGAACCAGGAGCAGTAGGTAGAAGTTTGGAAAGAAGAAAACAGACATGAAATGAAGAGGAAAAACAGAAACAAACAAATACCTTTTCCAACTTCTAGAGATATCTGAAAGTGGAATTAGCTTTTTTGGGAGGGAGAGGGTTCTTTTTCAATGAAGGTCTTTGGGAAAGGCTAGATGATAACTTTTGGGATATAGTATAAAACATCAGTGTCAAACATATCCAGATCATCTAGAAAGGCATCAATATTCTCATGGCAAAAATCATGGGGTTGATCTCTAAGGTCTCTTCCTGCTGTAAATTTCTATTATTTTAAGAGAAAACAAGTAATATCTACTCCCAATCTAGCAGAATCACCTGTGTTAATAGGTGTGCTGAAATAAGGCAAATACAGTTTCTTTTTAAAACTAAGGCAATACTAATTAGACTTCCTATCAGTATCATGGTTGTAGACACTTCTTCCTTGAGCAAGCAAAGGCCTACATGACGATTTCAGGAGAATGGAATCAATAACAGCTTTGTAACAATTCTCTCGAAAATTTAATCCATTAAGTAAAAAAAAAACCCAAACAAAAGTCATTACTATTTGCAAGGCATTATGCTAGGAGCTTGGGATACAGAGACAAAAACTAACATAGTCTGCCCTCCAAGACAGTTATAGGGCCAGTATGTCAATACATGGTAGAGTGAGAGGGGGGAAAATGAGTCATTAGGCAAAGCTTTCTAGGGAATAATAAATGAAAGGGAAGAGGACACTTTCAGCTGTGGGAAAAGGTCTGCTGTCAGAGGTGGCTCCTAAGCTGAACTTAGATGAAAAAAATATCATTATTTCATATATCAATGAGAGAAAACATTTCAGGCAAGGCAAATGACCTATGTAAATGCAAGAGGTGGCAGATAGTGGAATCACTTTGGAAATTAGACAGTAGTTCACTTGGGAAAGAATGGTATAGCTGGGGACTGAGGGGAGAAAGGGACTATGAGGCCAGAAATGTTTTTAGGAGCTAAAGAAAATATGGATAATTTTTTTTAAAGAAAGTCCCCACTGTAACTAGATTCCCAAGAATTTTGCTTGTTTACCTTATCATCTTGATCATTTCCTAATATTAGGATGCACTTATCTGGTTCAAAACAGATATATTTTTCTTTCTTTAGCTTAGAAATTGGATGAGTTAAGAGATGATTTATTTTTGTGACTGTCCTTTCCTCTAATCATGGTGAATATTTGATCTCCAAACTTGAAGTTTACCTCTCTGAAATTTGAAATGGATTATTTTCATTTCTGTATAGTACAATCTTTTTAGATTTAATGAAGGTGAAATAACAAATGTAGAATATTTCAGTTTGAAAGCTGTGGCCCATTGGGGAAAAAAAAGGATTGAAATGAGCTAGATGTATAATTGCACTGATATAAGAGATTCAGAGATGAGAAAACTCCCTTTTCCAATATAGGCTGGTATGTTTTCTGTAGTTTCTAGCCTTAGAAATAGGTCTAGAACACTGAGGTAAGCGGCTTGCACAGGGTCATGTAACAAATATGTGTCAGAGACTAGACATGAAGCCAAATCTTTTTGGCTTTGATATTGGTTCTCTAACCATCATGCCAAAAGTCACTAATATAAACTATTATCACTAATATTAATGAATATTAACATAAAATATAATTTTAAAGCAAAACATCTCAAAACTTAGGGAAGATTCTTAAAACACTGAGTCCTAATGTGATATTCTGTATTTTTAAATTTCTTTTAACAATGAATTTCAGATTAAATGTGCCTCATTCAGAGGTTTGCTTTTCTTTTTTTTTTTTTTTAAAGCAATCGGGGTTAAGTAACTTGTTCAAGGTTACACGGCTAGTTATTTCTGGGTGTGGTGCTAAGTATCTGAGCCCGGATTTGATCCCCAGGTCATCCCGACACTGGAGCCAGTGCTCTTACTCTCTGTGCTACCTGGCCACCATGGTTTGCTTTCTTCTATATAAATAGATCAGTTTTTGTTTTGTATTCTGTGATCTGCTCCACTTAGAATAACCAGGAATGGGCTTTTGGAACTTAGGAAGCGTGCCAAGTTACCTCTTATTATACAACTTGCTGAGCTACATAGTGTCTAGAAGTTGACTGTGATCATAAGTGCCAATAGTGGCTATATTTCTTTTATAATCAGATGGTTATTATGCATTCACAACTATTTTGAGCTGCAAACATCTGGACATTTTTAACCTTTAAAGTAGGAAAATATCTTTCAAAATAAATGCAATAATTAAGTCCACATTAAGGATATGTCAATATTACATTTTCTGTCTCACCCCAAAGGCACAGCATTTTCACAATTTGGAGATGAGGTGAAATGTATTCATTGTTTACAATATACTCACTCAGTAGGGGATGAGGCTTCCCAACCAGTTCCAAAAAAGTGCTTAATTTAAAAACAAAGTATTTTGTGGAGCCAGGGTAAACATGGGATAAGTTAGTTATAGCTAAAATTGATGGATGACAGGAACTTTGTAGGACAAATGGGCTGTATTCGCTCAAGTGCTTTGAACTGAATCAGTCACAGAGGAAAAAAGAAAAGACTTCTACTAACAGGCATATAATGCATTTCTGAAGAAAAAAAGATAATTTCAATAGTGTATTAACAAAACATGCAACATTATTATTATTGCCAATATTTGAAATTTTCACAATGTCACTGTAGGATCTAGGGATATTTTCCATTAAAAGGTTACTTTAATCTTAAACCCCTGTAAATTACACCTGACTTAAAAAATGATTAATAACAATAGGCCTATATAGTGTACATCAAAAGAAAATAGGGAGGATTATGCTTTCTACACCAAGGCTATTTCTTGGTATCATTAGTAGGGCAGAAACAAACAAAACTCACTATGTACACTATGCATTTTTCAAAAAATAAGATATGTATGCTTCTTTGCTAAATGTAAAAATGAAGATAAGCATGCTTTGGAGAGGTCTATGAATGACTACTCATTAACTTATAAAAAGATTTATACATTGATTATTAAAAGAGGTAAGGAAGAGATTTTTTTTCCTTACCTGGAATCATGCTGGTTTCATCAATAATTATCAATTTATGGAATTAAAGATTTTATTCTCATTGGAACTCATTCATAGTGTCATAGCAAGCATTTTGTGAACATATTCTTCCTCATGAAACAAAAGAAATTGGAGGCAAAGTAGTTGTAAAAACTGATTTATTTCTTAAAAATAAATACAAAAATATAAATATAAAACATTAGCAGATAGAATTTGATGAAATGAAGTTGCACAAAGTTTTTTTATACTGGCTGCATATCACACTAACACCAAGTGTACATTTTTTGGAATTTTAATGTACAGAACAGGATATATATATGTGTGTGTGTGTGTGTGTGTGTGTGTATGTATATATATATATATATATATTTAAAAAAATTCTTCTTCACCTCCTTAAAAGCTGCACTTGCAAGGGCAGGACAGGTACCTAACAGAAGCGGTTTGTATAGTTGCTTAAGGGAGTCTTATCCTGTTCGAGTTTCTGAAAGTATCTTTTATTTACTAAATGGACAACACTGAATTTCCATAGCTTTGGCTCTTGGAAGTGATTAAATAAAATGCTGTATATACTCCATGTGACATCCTACAAGAAAGAATTAATCAAATTAATGAACAAATTAAAAAGGAAAAGGGAAAAAAATATTGTGCTGAGTGGCAGGAAAATTCTCCTGAATGTCAAATATTGTAAAGGAGCAGAGGTGGTGTCTGGAAAATGATTTCTTCTTGAGAGAACAGAAAATGTATCCTAGGTTAAGAGTCTTTGTCACTTTCCCCACCGCCATACATTTCGGCTAACTTATTAAACCGAGGCCCCCATTCTCGGAGGTAATCATAGTTTTGGTCTCCATCAGTAGTACCTGATTCTAGTGAACTCAAAGATTCGGCTATAGAATCATTTCCTTCATAGGCATAGGTTGCAAGTGAGTCGTATGGTGGAGCAGTGGGATCAATATCATGCTCTTTTAGCCTCTCATTAATGAAATCTCTGACATCTGTGTTATCTGGAGCTGAAGGAGTCCTCCGTGGGATAAACAACGTTTCGGGAATAATGTCTCGTCGTAGCTTCTTGTCTTCTATAACTGCAGGATTCCTCAGAGTACCAATATCAAATGCCTGGGTGTCTTCCTCTCCACCTCCTTCATCATTATAACTCACAATGTTGTCTCTGATGTCTTCTTTAGACAAGATGAGAGGCTCTTTCTTTCGCTGTCTTTTTAGAGCTGCAAATAGCACAACTATAACTGGGGAAAATGAGAGGGAAATAAAGAATAGATCTTGTTTAGTGAGAGTGCATAAAAATTGACTCGGAAAGAAGTCAAATCTTTGGGTTTCCTGACTTTTCCTAGTCAATTGAGAATTTAAGATTAATTTTGTCCTTCAGCGATACTTTGTGGAATTTTTTCCCTCATTAATATCTATTTAAAGTAATTGAGCTAAATTAAAGTAAAACAGTCATGATTTAAAGGAAAATAAATATTTCATCATTGTTGAATTATGTTTCCACTATTTTCCCTAGGAATATTCAGAAAATCGTACTTGTCTCACTGTTTCATGTAAAATCATCATTGGTTTTTTCACTATAAAATTAAAATTAATAATAAAAACAACAATAAGAATAATCATGGTTACCTTTGGATAAATTATTGAGATACAATTACATATATATCAAAAAGCAATAAACAATCTGTTTTCTAAATTTAAAATAAAATATCTTTATTTTTAGGCAGTTTAGAAAGCCATATTTGAATAAATTTTTTATTAGAGGAGAGACCTAAAATTATATTATATACATTTTACTAATAATGATTATAGACAAATGTTTCATTGCTAGAGGGGATGGAAATCCTCACTGGAAGGGATTTATTAATTAATTAAAGATGAGTGGTGATTATATAATATCATTTCAAATGTAAAGTTATCACATATTTGTATATTTATATATATGCACACACAACAATGGATTATATCTATATAGAGGTAACAATTGTATATATACATATATATGGTTTTTTTAAACACACTATGATTTAATCAGTGTAGAGAGCTGTTAGTAAGGAAATTCTTAACCACTGCACTATCACATAATTGTTTTATTATTTTTGCAGAGTAACATTAAGTGTAAAAGTCATCTATTTTTCCCTCTATCACTTAAAATAATCCAGTGCTCAAAAATTACTAGTATATGCAGTACATTTAAAAATATTCATATCTCCTTTTTAGATTCTTTCAAGGTGTGTGTGTGTGTGTGTGTGTGTGTGTGTGTGTGTGTTAATTTTGCCCTCCCTCATACACCAGAAAAGTATTTAGGATACAAAAACTACACATTTAAATTTAGCATGTTCTAATTTCTTAAGCTATTGAAAATCTAAATTAGACTTGATAACTAAATTCTTTTTATAGGTTAAATCATACTGTGCCTGGGATGAGTAATTTACCCTTTAGTTATTTATACAGTGAACTATAGTACTTGTACTATGTTAAAAGAGTCAAAACAGTAAACTTTGTGCTATAGCTTAGACTATATATATATAATTAAAACTAAATATAGAATTATAAATAAATAGTTTACATGAAAATTAGCATAATTTCTTTTGGGAGGATAGAGGAGTGCCTAACCTTATCTCATGAACAGAACAAAAAAATGAAACAAAGCAAAGTAATAAACCTTGTACTTTTCTTACAGTCATGATAGTGCTACTATTAAGAGACAGAAAATAGTGCTTTCAAATTTGTGATCACACAGACATATTTTATCTCTCTATAATATCTATTGGACCATCTATTAAGTGACACAGAGTGTTCTTTCCGAGTGAATTCATTTCTATATGTATATTTTTCTAATATACAAATTTGGTAGGGTGGCATAGCATATAAAAAAGAAATACTTAGATGTGTGTGTGTGTGTGTGTGTGTGTGTGTGTGTGATACATACAGATTGACTCTAAGTCAATTAACCTTTTGGTGCCTAGACTATTCTTTAAAACTATACATTTCCCCCCCCTCCCCCTCCAAGATGATCACCTCTTTCGTTAGAGTGGATTTCCTCACCTGGGAGTTCCTTAAAATAATGAAGTCATAGGTTTGTTCCCTATCCCTATGCCTATTAACAGAGATTAAAACATAGTACCAAAGATATGCATAACTGGAAAAGTTTATGAGTTTATTATGTAGTAAGAGTCAGAAATTAAAGATGGACAGCTTGAGTGTTCCATCAGTAGCTAAAAAATTTTAATATAAGCATTGATTTTCCTAAAGCACATGGCCATGCCACACCACTCATCAATTAACTCGAATGACCCTGTATTAACATTAAGATCAAATATGAACTCCTCTATTTGACATTTAAAGACCTTCAAATCCTGGCTGCCACCTGCCTTTCCTGGCTTACAACAAGTTATTCTTCTCAACACATTGTATGTTACAGGTTCCTGACCTCTGATGATTCCGTGTCTATGTTATTTCACTCCCCTTCTCCATATTTTTGCACAGACCATTCTCTGCATCAAGAATGTGCTCCCTTGGGGTGGCTAGGTAGCTCAAGTGAATAGAGCACCGGCCCTGGAGTCAAGAGGACCTGACTTCAAATCTAGCCTCAGACACTTTACACTTACTAGCCATGTGACCTTGGGCAAGTCACTTAACCCCAATTACCCTGCCTTTCCCCACTCCAAAAAAAGGCAAAAAAAAAAAGGAATGTGCTCCCTCCTCACCTCCACCTCTGAGAATAGCTACTTTTTATTTTATTTTTCCAAAATTCAGTTTCAGTGCCATTTTCTACAAGAAGCTTTTCCTGATGGCCCCAGGTCAAATCACCTCATATTTATTTCATATGTTGAATATAGGTACATGCCTTCTTCAATAGAATTTAATTCTTTGATGTAAATGACTGCTTTGTATTCCAACTTCCTAATTCTTGTACCAGGCACATAGTAGAAACTTAAGTGCTGAAGTAGAGAAAGGCTTCCAGCATTCCTTTATGAAGTATGTTTAGAAAGACAGGGGCACGAGTTGAACAGTTGAAAAAGATGGATGAGTTGTGATCTATATAGTCTATACTGATGAGACTGCCAATGTAATGCAAGTATACATACACATATACACAGACTTCGTGTATCTAAGATCTTTTAAATTCCTGCATTGATGCCTTATCATGGCATAGAGACCTCTCTGGGTTCTTGTGAAACAGGAGCCCTGGATGATCCTACCAAAATGTATTGTTCTTGAGTAATTGTATGATAATGGCCTTTAGGTTTATTCTTTGAGGAACAGTCCAGATAATGGGAAGGGCACACATCACCATAGGGTAGAGAATATTTTAGTCATAGAATAATAACTTCTGAACATCACCTATTAAATTAGAGAAGGTCAGTGCTCTATGTTGATGGAGGTAACATCTACTGTGACTCTAAAGCTTTCCAGTTTATAGGGGGATACCAGAACTCAGTTATCACAAGAACCCAGAATCTTTATGAAATCATGACATATCAGAGAAGCTTGTATATCTTAAATATGCAAAGCATATTCATTCATGCATATTTGCACATATGATATTTTATATAATAAAATATAGCTATTTGAATTCTTGAGTATTGAATTATATCACAAATAGAGGAACATAAGTTCTTTCAGTGTCTAGTGTGTGAAGATGAAAAGGAATAAGCATAGCTATAGCTCAAGTATGTGTCAGGCACTGTGCTAAGAACTTTACAATTATTATCTCATTTGCTATGTGAAGTGGATGCTGTTATTATCCTCATTTCACACATCAGGAGACTGAGGCAAATAGAAGTTGCTACTTGCTTAGTCATACTGCTATTAAGTGTCTGAAGACAAATTAGAACCCAGATCTTCCTGCCTCCAGTACTCTATCCTCTGAGCCATCTATACCTGCTACTATTTATTCCTCTTTATTTATGGTGCACAGACATAGGTGATATCTACATATATTTACATGTATGCACATGCATTTGTTTCTACATGTATGTATATATTTGTATAACCCTCCATGATGTCTGAATATAGATATACTATGTCTAGTTGATTACCTGTCTAATTGGATTAAAATCTGTTAATGGTTCAGTGTCAAATTGAGAGTAAGTCTACTCTGTAATACCTAGGTTCTGTATTTTATTCTCTATTGTTTATTCTTTTATCAATGATTTGGACAATGGTATGTTCATTAAATCTTTAGGTGACAAAAAGCAGGTAAGTAAAATTAATGTATCAGATTATAGAGTCATGATTCAAATGCATCTTGCCAGGTTACAGCATTGGGTTTAATTAAATAAGATGAAATATAATAGGGCTTAATTAAATAAGATGAAATATAATAAGGATATTATAAGGTCTATGATTGCTAGATAGCTGGCTGGCTGTGGAACTAGATCTAGATTGATAGAGATAGATGAATATATATATATACAAATATGTAGGTAATAATAAGGTTAGAAGATATATATATATGTATATATACATATGTGTGTATATACACATATCCTTGTATATGTATATATGTGTGTGTTTGTATGTATGTGCATAGGTATATGTATATGCACCAAGATAAACACATATAAACATATACATATCAGCTGCAAGGTATGTGGAAAGAACAATATCTAGACAATCCAGAGGAGCAGAGGCAGAATAAAATAAAGAATGTCCATAAATGAAGAGCCAGAAGGCATGGGAGCCAGGGGATCAGTCAGTGCCCTGAAGCACAAGAAATAAGCTTGCTCATTAGAACTAGCATAAGGTTGTTTATCTAAATTAGAATACATATACAAAATAGCAGGTCAAAAATAAGAAGATAAGAGACAGTACAGGAATATTGTGATACGGATTACTGAGTTTGATGCCCTCAGGCATTATTCTTCATTCATTAACCTGTATAATCTCTGGTTCTTGTGAGCTGGTAGACTATGGTAGACTAACTTAATAAGCCTTATCTGTTACTAAGGGTCCATGGGCATATAGAAGTATGTATTTTGGGCAGGATTTTTCTTGTTTGTTTGTTGTTTGGTCTAGGCTTTGAATTTCATCACTTTGAGGAACTGTCTATGTGGGAATTCCTTCCACCAGGAATGTTTATATCTTTTAGTCTTTGAAGTTGCCTGGAACATTGAGGGATTTAGAAATCTACCCTCAGTCACTAAGATAGTATGCATCCTGATTCCAAGGTCAAGCTTCCATACCAATTTGCATCATGCTTCACAAGGATCAAAGGACTAGTATGTGTATTTGCATATGGGTGTGGTTGAGTTGTGTGTGTTTGTGTGTGTGTGTGTGTGTGTGTGTAAGTACAGAGAAGTGTTTTCTAAAACATCAATATTCTTGCAAGGGAAGACAGATAAATTCATAGTAAAACATTTTTAAATTCAAATATTTCTGAATTCTTGAAGAATATACCATTTCTTTTTCATCTTGCCAACCAACTATCACAAACATGATATTCTTTCAAAATAATCTTTCAGATTCAGGCAGCAACATAACATGGTTGGCATTCCTGGGCAAAGAAATTAAATTTGCCTCTTATCTTTTTAAATAATTACTTAACTTTGCCAAGGTTATCCACCTTGGAGGATGTGAATGGCTTAACTGAGTATGCCAATTCTGCCTGGGTAACAGGTCACTGGATGAAAAGTTATACATTTCAGATGGAAAAGACCTATGACTTTATCATTCTTAGGTAAACTGAAATGATACTTTTATATGCTCATCCTATGAAGTCTTCTTATTTTTTTTCATATCCAATGAAGACTGAGAAAAGGTTTGTCACTGAATCATAGTCAATTCTACAAACAGCAACTGCCCTACACATCATATTGAGGATGGTAATTTTATCTATAGTAGGAGGAAAAATTCATATTTTTAATACAAATTTTCCAAGTTCTAACTTGGCATTCTTAGCTTATTTGTTTATACAAAAAAAAGGGGGGGCATGAAAAATCAAAAGAGGATATTTATTGAGGTCTAATGACCATATTCTGACTTTTCTTTGTATTATAGTTGCACAAAAAGCCCAAGATACAGTATAGAAAGGTGCCTTAGACACCCAACTGTTATAAAATCATAGCATTAGAATGAAAAGGACCTTAGAAGACCAACTTCTTATAAAATAAGTCCAACTTCCTTATTTTCCTGCTAAGAAAACTGAAGACCAATGTTTTATAGGTATCTTGCCAAAGGTGACGGGGGTGGTGAGAAATATGGGGAGGATTTGAAATGAAGTTTATTCTTACTCCAAATAATATAAAACAGTAACAGCAATAATAGCTAGTATTAATACAGCCCTTCAAGGTTTGTAAAAGGCTTTATAATCATTATTTCATTCGATCCTCATAAGAATCTTGGAGCTACTGTTCTTTCTATAACACATTGCTGACTCTGTGAATGTCCTTTAAGATATTTGAGGAAAAGTAAACCCATTTACAAACAAAAGTTCCCTCTCAATAAGTATACAAATGGGGTGGCTAGGTGGTACAGTGAATAGAGCACCGGCCCTGCAGTCAGGAGGACCTGAGTTCAAATCCAGCTTCAGACACTTAGCACGTACTAGCCATGTGACCTTAGCAAGTCACAACCCCAAATGCCCTGCCTTCCCCACTACAAAAAGCAAAGTAAATAAATAATATACAAATCCATAATTCAGAAAACAAAGCAAAATGAAACAACTACCTTTGTCTGCAATAACAAAACTTACCTAGCAAAATGATGATGCAGAGGAGAATGGCTATAAGAGCTCCCGTGCTCAGGCCAGCAGGAAGTAGCAAAGCCTCAGCACTGCAGGACTGCATGTTTCCTTGACTGTCACAAGCACAAACTCGAATAGTGAGCGTACCAGTACTGCTTTGGATTGGGTAATCATTGTCGGAGATCACCACTGGCAGGAGATAACTACTGATTTCATGCCGACTGAATCCATTTTTTCTTGTTAAAATTCTAGCAGTGTTATCTAAAATGAATTAAAACAGAATTATTTTTTAGTTTGGGGACTTTAAATATCACCTTTCCTGAAAACTCAACTGTGGTTTAAGATATATTGAATTAAATACCTCCAATTAATGATGTCCCTAAAAGAACAAAGCTGTTATGTATTCTAATGCCAAGTACTGATTTTTGGTGGACAGACAGAAAGTGAAAAAGTGAAAAACAACCACATCCAAATCCTTTTATTTTTCCTGGCATCTAAAAACTTGTACACTAGAAATATAAATTTGTAACATTTAATAACATGAATTTTCCACTAATCTTCATGTATGCATAAAAACTCACAAACATGTCCATTAATACAAATTCAATTCATGGGCAGATTCTAAACACTGTCCTAGAAGCATTTTACATAATCAACAACAATAAAACAATACACTGATTGTTAATGTTATAGAATCTTCTTGTGGCACCTAAATGCTTAGACAATCACATAAAATTTAAGGATGATAAAGAAAGATGCGGTAATCTAAAATGGAGGCCCTTAATTATTTTGGTAATGGATACCTCTGATAATCTACCATTGAACTGCTTCTCTGAATAATGATTTCAAATGCATAAAATAAAAAATACATCATTATAAAGGAAACTAATTATATTGAAATGCATTTTTCCCATCCTACTTCACAGACCCCAGTCACTGAGAATTGCTAATAAACATCCCCAAATAAAGGGTCCATGTTAACATTTGCATTAACTCTTAGGTCTAGTGCATTTTAGGCCACAGTAATATGCATGTATTTCTTTCTTCTGAAATAAAGAAACCAAGAGGAATGCTTCAATTCCATTATCCCACAGTGTTGGAGGTAATACACTAGAGACAAACCATCTGATCTGAGGGGAGAACAGAACTGCTTACCTAAGTTTCAAGGATATTGAAAGCATATATTGTTAAGCATTATTTAAAATTACTAGTAAGCCTAATACTAATAGTTGTGTTGCTACTTTCATAATACACAAGAGGGGAAAAACACATTTTGTTAAACTTGCTTTAATTAATGTCAGACAGACCATCAAAAAAAAGTGGTCAAGATTTGAAATAATCATTTAAATAATTCAGGTGAATTAAAGAATAATTTTGGATGAAATTATTGTAAGAATTACCATTTATCCACATTGTTGAGACCTAATCATGTTAAGTCAGAGATAGTGAATTTATTTATTTAAAAAATGCTCAAGAACCTTAACTCTTGGGTCATTAGTTTAGTTGTACAAAATAGCTATTAAGATTGCTGGCTAGGTTAGAGAAAGATAGGTTAGTTATTCAAATAGAAAACATTTTTTTCTTAAGTGATTCCTATTCTCTGTGAACTAATTTATTATCTATATCAAATTGCAGCTAGTTTTTATCCAATAAGTTTTGAACCTATGTATTCTTTTTTTTTTTTTTTGCCTTTTGGAGGGCAATTTTGGGGTTAAGTAATTTGCCCAAGGTTACACGGCTAGTATTTTTGTGTGGGTGTTAAGTGTCTCAGGCTGGAACCGAACTCGGGTCCTCCCGACTCCAGGGCCAGTGCTTTACTCACTGCGCCACCTAGCCGCCCCTAACCTATGTATTCTTGTTGTTTTTAGTCTTGTTTAACCAATCGATTGTAGAAGTTGAAGTGACAAACCATGACTGAGTGGTACCTTACATGAGATGTTGGTATTCTCAGCTAACTGAAAGAATTATTTAGTTTTCTGTTCTTTAGCAAACTGCTAACACAATTGAGAAAATGAAATTGAACTTGGGAAGTTTTAGGGACAGTTAATCATTGACCACCAAGAAGAAAAATAAATCCTAAAAACTTGAAAGAGATTAAATTTCTTTGAGTCTTCAAGTACACAGTAAATATTGTCTTGGGATCTTCAAATCATGAAATTAGATTTTCAAAATTGCAAACTCTCAATAATGGTGCTGAGAGAACCTTCATATATTTTTGAGGATTAGAAATTTGATAACCAAGTATATCATAGAATAGATACTTTACATATAAATTTTAGGGGATTCTCAAATTAAGAATATCATATATTTCTAGAAAATGGTTTCATGGATACCCTGATTATTTTTATGTGGTTATAAATAGTAGCATAACTAAAAATTAACGTTTCTTCCGTGACTTAACAATGTCTTCAAGTTAATTAAGAGACATGTTAAATTGTACTGTGATTCAAGTTAGTATCAAAATAAGCAGTTTAAAAGTCATCATAAAATGGATTTAATGCTAATGCCTCTAGCTCATTTCTATTTTCTGGAAGGCAAGAAAGAATATGATTACTGAGTAACTGGTGCCCCAATAGGAGGGAATCATTCAAAGATGAATAGACAAATTGGTTAAGAATTTTAAAAGTATCTGCAAGAAAGCCAGTAATATAATCATATTGGGGATGTTTAGGTTATTGACATTACCTTGAAAATCTTTCAACTAAAAATGAACAATAAATTTAACACAGGCAAAATGTTCCATTTTTTTTTTACTAATATGTGCCTATTACCCATTTTCTTTTTGTTAAAATCTATGCTGAGCAGTATACTTTAGCTGGAAAAATAGTTGCATTATCAAATAAATCCCAATTTCAATATTCATTTTAGTAGACAGAGAAGTTTGGGTATAGCCCTTACTAAATGAGGATGATATTCCTCTACTGTTATCTGAAAACTTTCTTGAGTTGATTTTCTAATAAATGTGATGTTTTGCTAAGCCAAGTATATATAAGTATATGTCAATCCCAATTTCCTTGGTCAGTAAGTAATATTGTGAGTTTACAGAGGTAAAAAGCTCAGCAGAACTATATGTTTTACTAAATGGAACTTAGAATCATAGAAGTGATACTATTAAACATGAAGTTCAACATGATTTCAATTGGCAGTAAGGGTTATTTCATTTTTTTCTTTGTATTAACTGTGCTAGGCTCCTTGTTGATTGACTGGATCCAATTGTTCTGCCAATACTAGGAATTTTGTGTCTATCCAGGTCATTGAAAATCAAAGAAATTAAAAAAAATCAATATCGTAGTAAGTAAAAAATCTGAATGAGAATCTTTTTGAGTGGAGAAGTTCTAAGCTTCTTTTCACTCTAAAATATTTACATCGGCAACTCACTGATTATTGTAAAAAATCTCTAAGGGATTTAATTAGTGTTTCTGCTTCTATTCTAAATATGTCAATCATTTTGATATATAATATGAGCAAAATGGTAATTTCTACATTGGCCAAACTTCTTGAGAGGATAAGAGAGGCAGATTTTACAAATAGCCAAATTCTGATACATTTCAGAAACTTTGGAAATTCTTAGAACATTTGTGAAGTGCATAACTAGGCCCAAGTTTCACTATATATAAAGAGCTTACAGAATCCTTCACCATCCTTTTGACCTTACTCTGTATTTCCTTCAAATTATCAATGTTTCCTAAAATATACTGTCTTAAGTTGAAACCAATACTCCAGATGTCTCAAGAGGGTAGAATACAGAAGGAATCACATTTCCTTTTTATTAGGAAGAGAGATGGATAGACAGATAGATAGATATCCCCTCAAGCTCCCAAAGCATTATGTATCCTAATGATGAATTGGCTATATTCGTGTTTTGCATTGTAACTATGACATATTTCTTATCTTACCTGTTAACTTATAAGATTCATGAGGAAATAATTAATTTATTTTATTAATTGTCTTAATTCACCTTATATCTCTGTTAGCACTTCTCATAGTAAGTGATAAATGATGAATTGATAAACATCTAATCTTAGACTTTTTTTCTGCAATGGAAAAGTGATTGAGATCATGAAAGGTTATATATTTGAACAGTCTTTTCATTACATCATAGTGCCTATAAAATTTTTTGATTTTTTGAGAAGAAAAAACTGAGAGTAGTATGGGTAATGGTAATGAAATTTGAATTTGAAGATCCCTTTGTGTTGGCAAAGGTAGCAGGTACTTAGCACTTAGTAACTGATCAAGCCTCTGTTGGGGAAACAGAAGGTATGAACTCCTGTCTCCTGATGTAATAGGAAGGGGTTGGCTGAAACAGGAAGATAATGCTGTGTGTATATAAGAAAAGCCCAGAGAGGCACAGTCAGAATTTCTTGGGACCAGAATCTGGTGGCAGAGCAGCTACAGAAGAGAGAATGTAGAACTGAGCCAGAATCTCCTGAGAGCCTGTGGTGGTGGAGAGCCCGCAGCCAGGAGCCCAGGTGACTGAGGAAGCATGACTGGGATGCTGAAACTTTGTTTGCAGCTTGGTTGAATCTTGAATTCCCTGGAGCAGAAATTGTGAAAGATCTGACATGGATCAGATCCTGTGAACTTCAGTGTGGAGCAGAACATACCCAGAGAGCTGGACAAGGAACTGGGACCTGTCTGCCATTGAACCCAGGTGACAGTCTGGTAAATCCAGGTAGAATCTGGGACCATAGAAGGGGATCAAGGAAAACTGAGAACCAGCCCCAAGTCAAGATGAACAGACCTCTCCATGGGTACTGAGTACTGATGAAATTGTAGTTTACTAGTGACCTAGGATTGAAGGGTTTTGTGTATGATACTTAATAATTGATTGATGAATAAGTGACTGATTGAGTTAATCAAGACTTTGTCCCATGCATGGAAGAATTTGCTGAATAAGTGACTGATGGATTTAACTTAAGAGTGCCTATGAATGGAAGAATTTGACTATTGTATTTTGAGACTATATTGTGATACTGATTGAGTTAACTTAAGACTTTGCCCCATGAGTGGAAGACTTTGACTATTGTACTTTGAGATGATTGTTCTTTGTTCTAAATATTGTGACCACTTTGGTGAAAATTATGTGGCCATTTTAATGATAAGCTGTTGTGAATATAAGTTGTAATATTGTAAATGCTTTACCTTGATTTTCTGTGACTATTTTGCTTTTATTTGTTATGGAATAAATAGAGTATTCTCTATACTGTGTAATCAGAAACTTAAAAGCTGTTCACAGTAGTATTCTTCTGGAAAGCTTTTGTGCATGACATTACAGTATGGGAGCACAGTTTTCTTGAGGGAGATACTATGAGTAACTAAACTATTTCCATCCCACTGCCTCTGACACCATGTTATATGACTCTGGGACTTACTTAATTTTCATTTACTAACTGAGCTTTATACCTTTGATATCTTCACCATGTAACCCATTGTTTACAAAACGTGAGTTCCCTGTTCCTAAGTCTTGTTGTTTTCCAAATATAGGTCAAACTTTCTCTCATGCTGTACCAGGTTCTTCATGCTCTGATAAAAAATCACTTCAGTTTATCACTGATTACTTTCCTACACATCTCCTGTACTTGAGACTAAAGTGAGCTAAACCCTAAATGTTGATTTTACACCACATGAGTTCTCCTTGTCTCAGACTTCTTCATGCCTGGAATTCTGTAACCTATCATCTCTGCCTGTTGATATCATAGTTATTCTTCAAGGACCCACTGAAATATTACCTCTCATGAAACTTTCTCTTCTCATGCCTACCAGAATTATTTTCTTTAATGCCTAAATTATTTTTTGTGATTCCCTTATTATATTTGTAATATACTTCCCTGTATAATAATTATTTGTTCACATGCCTTAAAATCTCCAACTAGATCATAAATTCATTGAAATAATGAACTGTCTAATCTTATTTATGTCTTCCTTCAGCACCTATCACAAAATAAATATTTGAATGCTTACTGAATAATGAAAACCACCTTCACCATAATGTTATTCATTCAAAAAGATTCTGCATAAATTCAAAAAAATACACACAGAGAGAATTACTAGGTGCAATACTACCTTAGCTATTCTGAATGCATAGGGAAGGTGTTCTAGAACAGTGAGTTTTCCAAGGAATTTAACCTTTAAGTCCTAAAACTTAAAATACATATTTTTGATAGTGCTTTTTCTAAAACATATCACACATTTCCCTGTCTTTGCACACAGAGTATACTGAACATTTATTTTTTTTCTTGATGATACATGATAATCACTATGGAGATAAATTGCTATCCCAGTCTAAAATACAATACTTTTATGGCTTCAGGGGCTATTGAATTGTACATATGTATGGCTGCTCAGGCTGTTTTGCTCTAAGTAAACATTTCATCTTTCTCTTGCCTTACATATGTGTCTACTCTCAAATGTCATTTCTTATTATTTTCTGTGAGTCTGCTTTTCTATAACCCCCTTGCTATCTTTACATTATGTTATTTATGCTGTTTTTCTCTCTTTCCTTTTAACCTATTCCCTTTTTATTCCTTATCTCTACTCTCTTTTTTATGCATTATAATCACTTAATATATTTGGTATGGTTAGAGCTCAACTTTGATAGCCTTTGTCAGTTAATTAGAAACTTCTTTTATTCAGGTAAACGAACCAGCCAATCATATCACTTTTAGGGTAATTTTTGCTTCTTTTTTACTTTATCAGTTATTTTTATCACTTACACATTTTATGTAAAGAGGCTTGGTATGTGTGGTTGGTAGGGGCTTTTTTGGGGGGAGGCAGGGATTGTTGAATCTTGTGCATCTGAAGGTGTTACTGATTATTGAAAATGTTAAAGAATCGATATCTCATTAAACCATTCAATACAATGTATAATATTATGAGAATTATCAACTTCTTTGAGGTCTTTTAAACTATTTATGGCATATCATAAATTTTGTAAGTAATCCTTTAAAGGGAATTCTTTATATTGTCAGATCTGAAATATACCTTCATTATCCTGGACAGTGAAGTTTGGGTTGACAGCAGCTAGACTGAAGAAAAATTTCTGTCCACCTAAGGGATCATCTTTATCCACTGCACTGATAGTCTGTATTAGCTGCAGAGAAAAGAAAATACACATTAAATTTGCTACTGCCTAAAATTGCTACTGATATTTCACATGCAATATCTTTTAAGTCCCCACCTTCCCTCACTGTGGTTTACTCAGTAACACTACATTTGTTTTCTTTTTATAAACTGACATATACTCAAATTTCTAGCTCTAAGTCAATAGATCAATATTGCTTAAATTTGATTTTTAAAATATTTTAATAAGCTGGAAACATCCATTTTTGTTTAGCTTATCAAAAAGTGACTTTTTATGTGGAGACAATGACTTTAGTCATATCATCTGTGGCTAGGATTTTATTTTATATATTTTCTTATATAGGTATAGAAAAATAGTCAATAAAACTTAGTTAGGCTTTCCTTTTAGCCAGACACTGTGTTTAGTGCTAGAGATACAAAGAAAGGGGAAAAAAAAGTAGTACTTGACCTCAGGGAACTCCCAATCTAATGGAAAGGACAACAAACAAATAACTATGTACAAAGAAACTACATACTGGATAAATAAGAAGTAAACAATGAACAGAAAGTAACAGAATTAATAGGGACTGGGAAAGACTTTCCATAGAAGGTAGTGTTTTAACTCAGACTTGGAGGAAGCCAGGGAAGTCAAGGGTTAGAGAATGGGGGAGGGAGGAGGAGAGTATTCCAAGCATGAAGGGTTGCCAGTGAAAATGTCTAGAGTCAGAGGTGGTGTATCTTTTTTTTTTAAAAAGAAATAACAAGGAAGCCAGTGTTACTGGATCAAAGAATATTTGCAGGTAAGAAGACTATTTGATTTGTTGGGTATGTTTGTGAAAGCCTTTGAACACTGGTTGATTTTATATTTGAGCCTGAGTTATTGTATGTTACTGGTGTTTACAGGACAGGAGGGTAACATAATCAGACCTTCATTTTAGGAAGATAACTGACAGCTGAGTGGAGATGGATTGGAATGGTGAGAGGCTTGTTGCCAGGGAGATCAACCATCAGTGTATAGTAGTAGTCCAGGTTTGAGGCTGGTACACAAAGGTGTTAGCAATGTACAGTTGGGGAAGTAATATTCAAGAGATGTTACAAAAGGTAAAATTAAGAGACTTTGGAAACAAATTAGATATCACAGGTGAGAGAGTAAAGATTCAAGGATGATGCCTAAGTCGTGAGCCTGGGTAACTCATTGGATGGTAGTACCTTTAATAAGCATAGAAAAGTTTGGAATGAGGGAACTTTTTGTGGGGGAGAGGAGATTATGAGTTCCATTCTGAATGTTTTGAGTTTTAGATGTCTACAGGACATCTAGTTTCAGATGTCCACTAGGAACTTAAAGATGAGTGACTGAAGTCAGAAAAGCAGTTTGGAATAAATAAATCAACTAGAGGATCATCAGCATAAAGATGAAAACTGAATCCATGGAAGCTGAAGACATCATTAAGTGAAACTGTGGGGGGAAGAAGAAGGCTCAGGATACTCATGGTTAGCAGATTTGACCTGGATGAACCTACAGCAAAGGAAGCTGAGAATTAGATAGAGAGGTAGGAGGAAAATGAGGGTAGTGTCATGAAAGCCTAGAGAGAAAACAGTATTAAAGAGAAGAAGGCAATCAACAACAGCAAAGCTGCAGAGTTCAAGGATGAGGATGGAAAAAAAGACCATTAGATTTGACAGTTATGAGAGCACTGATAACTTTGGAAAGCAATTTCATTTGAATAATGAGATCTGAAGCCAGACTGTAGAAAGTTAAGATGATAGTAAGAGTAAGAGTAAGAGGGACAAACTTCTTTATTACTTTGGCTATAAAATACTGAAGAGATAGGTTTGGTGATGGTAAAAAAATACTAAGAAATTTTGAAGAGTATTTACTTTCTTCTTATAAAGGAGTACAGAATGGTATCTTAAGGATCGATTAATAGAGAGAGGAGTTGGGGCAGCTAGGTGGGCTAGGTGGCGCAGTGAATAGAGAACCAGCCCTGGAGTCAGGAGGACCTGAGTTCAAATCCAGCCTCAGACACCTGACATACTTTCTAGTGACTTTGGGCAAGTCACTTAACCCCAATTGCCCTCCAAAAAAAAGCAAAAAAAAATAGGGGAGTTTATCTTCAATCTAAACAATGAAATCCTCCATCTATGCTCATTATAAAATATATGTTGTGCACAAGTTTCTAAAGTTTATGATGGAAATTTAATTAACAGTATGGAACACATACAGAGAAACATTCATATATTCAATATAATCAAACTGAATGGAGAAGTGGAGGAATAGAGACTATATTCAAACAAAATTAAATAGTAAATTTGGTAAATCCCTCACTTCTGTTTTTTTTTTAATCTTTTTTTTAATAAAAAATTTTTTTTTTGCCTTTTTGGATAGAAACATTAGGATTATAAAATGGGCAAAAGGGTACATGGCTAGTTTGTGTGTGTGTGTGTGTGTGTGTGTGTGTGTGTGTGTGTGTTAAGTGTCTAAGGCCAGAACCGAACTCAGGTTATCCTGACTCCAGGGCCAGTGTTCTACTCACTGCGCCACCTAGCCGCCCCCCTCCCCCTTTTAAAAATCTTAATAAAATGAATCAGTCAGTTCAATTTGTGATAAGGCTGGTTTCTGGTATTTCACCAAAGATTCTTGTGAACTCACTACAAATTAAGATCATCTTCAATATGATAGATATTCACTGTTTTTAAATTTGATTCAGGTCAATGATTAAACAAATTGTTTGCTTTTGTAATCAAGTAACTGAATAATTGGAAAGCCATTTGGTTAGAGCTTAGGGGATTAGAATGAGCAGAGTTAAACATAGCGCAAACAAGAAATCATAAAAAAAGGAGCAGAGAAAAAAATGTCATGAAATATGTATGGTAAAATAAAGGTGGATTGGGGATGTGATAAAAGTGAGATTTCCAGATGCTTTCTTGATATCCTCAAAATATCAAGAGAGCTAGGGAAAGAACCCCAACATCTTGAATAGATTCTTTGTTGTTAACTTGTGGAAGAATATGATAGTCACACATGATAGGCAGGCAATTGTAAATTAAAATGATCTGCCTCAAAATGTGATAAGTTCCTTCTTTTGAAGATCTTCAAGCTAAGATTATATGACCATTTGTTGGTTTTGTTATAATAGGGATTCCTTATATGTATGGTTTGAGCTATATGACTGTTGATATCTCTCCCAACTCTCAAATTCTGTATCTTTGGAGAGAATATCCATGTTAATGAGATCACATATTCATTTAAGTATTCCTAAATAAATTGACCAGATGGGTAAAACATTATAGTCATCATCTTTAATTATTTTTCTCTTCAGGGAAACATCTACAATTCAAATAGTGCATGTGTGGATAATATAATATTCAATTTAAAATGTAACTATTTTATTTGTATTATACTGCATTAAATATTATTCCACTCAAAAGATTAATAACAGAACATTTAGCAGTTTCAAAGTGTGTTTATCCTTTCAAATTTTCAAAGTATGTTTATCCAAAAGGGCTATTCTTTAAGAAAAAAAGACCAGAGGAAAACCTAGGCTTTGGTAGATGTTCCTTATAACAGATTGCATATTAACAATCATACAATTGATTAAGGGATATAAACAATTTCAGATCTTTCTCTTTTGTTTGCTGACAAAAAAACCCTTTAAAAACATCCTTTTATTTAAATAATCCATGCATCACCAAGCTCATCAACAAGAATATTCTCTTGTAAGTCATAAATTAAGTAGTGACAATTGTACTTAAACATTAGTTGACAAAAGCATCTGCAACTAAATAAATCCAGGGGATATTTGTACTGGAGTATATTCAAAATGTACTCTGGAAATAATTTTTAAAGCTCTATCAAATAAGAACAGATTCTAAACTAATAGAAAATTTCAAAGACGTTATCAGGACCAAAATTAAGCAATAGTAAAGAAATCCAAACAGCATGCTTACTTTCTTATGACATTACTTCAAAGATCTCTAATTTATTTGCCTTTAGCACTATCTCAAACAGCACAGGTCACAACCTCTCTAGCATTTAGACATTTCTGGGGAGAAGATATTTATTATCCTGTGGACAATTTGGTGATGAGTTCCTCTAAATATAATTTGAATCAAGGCTTGTCCTTTGACATTGGTCTGATTAGCCTATACTTAACATCTTTCTAATTTGGAAGAATTTAGTAATATACTTGCAAAGCCTTCAAGACTCTAGTTTAATCCAATGCTACAAAAAAGTATTAGAATAGGACTTTAGTAAAAGGTCTGCTTTCATATAAAAGAAATCTTTTGAAAGAATGGTTTCTGCGAAATTTTGAGCTTTCCTCTTTTTTAAATTAATTTTTGAGGGGGGAAGGCTAGGCAATTGGGGATAAGTGACTTGCTCAAGGTCACACCACTAGTAAAGTGTCAAGTGTCTGAGGCTGAATTTGAACTCATGTCCTCCTGACTTCAAGACCATTTTTTTATTCACTGTACCACCTAGTTGCCCTGAAGTTTTCCTTTAAGAAAAAAAAAAAAACGGAGAGGAGAATAACTAGGTTTCGGTAAATGATTCTCTAAAACAGATTGCATATTCATAGTCATGAGATTGAGAGGTATAAAATATTTGAGATTCTACTGTATCCTTTTTTTTGGTGACCAAAAAACAAAACCAAATGAGTGCATAGGAAATTACCTTAAAAACTCTTATCCAAGGTGTATAGCACTTTCATACTACTCCCTGATATAAAAGACTATTTCATCAACACCACCATTTTCCTAGTGATGTTTTATAACTTCAATGGAGCAGGAAGATATGCAATGAATTTTTTTTAAATGTACGTTCCTCAAAAGACAAAGAAGAAACATATCTCTCTAACAGGCTATAAAATATTAGCAATAATGATATATACATGGGCTCAGAGATTGTGGTTTGTCCTTCATTCTGGAAGGGGACCATGACATCAGGGAGATGACTTGCAATTGACTTTTGATTTGAGTGAGGGAGGGCTATGCAAATTTCTCCTTCAGAGCCATCTGGGTATAGTGGCCAGATATTCACCGGAAGCCTGGAAATAGCCCAGAATGCAGTTGGGGACCTTGGCCCTTTTAAATTAAGGTCATTTCATGTAATATAACTGTAACAGCATCAGCTCAAAGAGAAACCCCATAGTATAGAGGATAGAGGACTACTTGTGAAATCAGGAGACCTGGGATTAAATCTTTCCAATCACATACAGTAGCTGTTTGACTATGAGGAAATCACTTAAACCCTCAGGTCCTCAGGTAACCATTTTTGGGCCTGTGGTTTTATTGGTAAAGGGAACTCCCAATGAAGGGGCCTCCTGTACTAATTCAGTTTGGTATTTTCTCTTCAATGTATAAGTCTTGAAGAGTTACCTGTGGCAATGAACAATTAAGTAATCTATGCAGGATAACATAGACAGTATGTCAGAGGCAAGATTTGAAGTAAAGTTTTCCTGACTCTCAGGCTGGAGGTCTATCTTTTCATAACACTGTATCATTTTCTAGTCAGTTTCAAAGATTGTAAAATAGACAAGCTATCTTATCTCCATCAGTAGAGGGAATTTTTATGCCTGTATCTCAACACTGATTGAAATAAAGGCTATCATTTGCTCTCCACATATACTTTGGAAAACTAATTAGAAGATGAAATTTTATTAGGGAGAAAACCTTATTCTAACTATAAAGAGAAGTTGGTAGTGGATAGATGATCTTAATACAATAGTGAGAAAAATAGTGGCAAAAGTCATAAAATAAAAAGGAATTTTATAACAGTTATATTACAAGTACATATTTTAAATGTAAAAAAATATTGGTAATTTAAAAGATAAGGATAAAAACTATATTTAAAGTCAAGTAGATCAAGTTTACCATATAGATAGAAAAGTCCTGATCAGATAGTTAAATACATTTGTAAAATTAAAATTCTAAATCACAATTGATAGTGCAGATTAGATCTCAGCTTTCAATAATTCAGAAGGTTCATGTGGCCCTAGAAGGCAGAGCTGGGTTTAAAAGATAACTTGAGTTCAATTACAATAATTCTACAGGAACTTGAATATAAATCTACTCTAAAACATATCAAGTGGTCATACAACCTTGACATGAAGACCTCTGAGGAGGAGAAACCCAGTAGCACCTATAAGGCTGATTATTCCACTTTTGAATGGCTTCTGCCTTTTCTATACATTCAATTATATATCCAGCTGTCTGGGCATCTTGCTATTTTTTTGTTGTTAAATTTGTATTATAAGACCTAATAAATAGATGTTGAATAAAAGGTTGCTGAATTAATCTGAAGTAAGGTTTTCCTTTGGTTTTTGTCATATTTCAAATATTGCAATAAGCAAATTAAACACCTAAATTTTGATCTCCCATGTCTGTTTATTTTGTTTATTTTTTTCTAATAATATGTCTCGGATGATGTCTTTTGGAAGTGTATGTGTGTTTGTGTGTGTGTGTGTGTGTGTGTGTGTGTGTGTGTGTGTGTTTCATTACCCATTGGGTCACCTGAAATGTATGTTCTTTTGGCTCTACAGTTTTCCATGATTTTCAGTCAGAGAGAATAAACTAAAGAGCATTGATGTTAAAAAGACAACTATTAACTATACAACAGCAACTACGTTAGGATAATTGAAAGCACTATTCACTTTCTTGGATGTGATTCAATCTAGACTCTGCCTCCTATTCAATTATGGGCTAAACTTGCTGTCTATCTGCAGGAACTATCTGAGATGTATATACTGTTGGAACAATTCTGTTCTACGTGTCAAAATCTAGATGATAGTTGTGTTTTTTTTTCCTCTCCCTTTTCTCCCCTTCTTAATTATCTGGATTATATATATATATATATATATATATATATATATATATATACATATATATAATTATAATTAAAATCCTCTGGATTTTAACAATTTCCATTAAAAAAGCTATGTAGTATTCTAGAAATCAATGCAATTAGTACACTGTCATTAGAAAATGGAAGGATTCAGATAACCTGACCTCTCCATGTATTTGTTCTGTTTAGAATCTATGAGGTATATCCTTCAGGACATAGGCAAAAAACCCAGGTGAACAATCATTTGTCTCCCTATTTTAAAATGCCCCTATTCTCACTTTTGAGTAACCAGTATAATTACAGTTGTTAGAAATGGTTGATCAGCTATGAAACAACACTATTCAATTAAATAATTAAAGCTATTCATTGATATAAAAGTTCAAGGTGAAATTGATTTTAGTTATAGTTGCATTATACTTTCATTGAAAGGCTTACAGACCAATTGCAATTTCAAAGCAATACATCATTCTTAGCACAATAGGTTTCAACTAACAGTCATTGCAAACATATTAATTAAAATACTCCATTTTAAGGAGTTTGTCTTTATGAAATTACATAAATTAAAAGCATCATAAATATATACAAATATTCTAACTTCATTATTTAAATGAAATTACTCTGTCTACGGTCACCAATCTTTTAAATGGTCAAATCTTTTTGCAAATGTTCTTGACCTCTGAAGATTTTGACACTGCTACTCTCTCTCTTCAAGGAAAATCTTTTCTCTCTAGGTTTTCGTGACACTAATCACTACTTTTCCTCCTTCTTCCTATTTGACTGCTTCTCTTTAGTCTCCTTTGCCAGATATTCACCCACATTTTGCTGACTAAATGTCAACTTCTCCCAAGGCTCTGTCTTGGCACCACTTCCCTTTCCCCTATGCACTATCTTGCTTAGTGATTTCATCAGCTCCAGTAGGTTTAATTATCATCTTTAAGCAGATTCTTCTCAGATAAATTTATCCAGCCTTCATCTTTCTCCTGAGCTCTAGTTCTATACTGTTAAGGCCTTTTTAACATTTCATAATGTATGTTTTTCAGGTATTGCAAACTCAACATGTTCAAAACAGAATTCATTATCTCTTGTCCTCACCCCATCTACCACTTCCTTCTCTTTTTCCATTCTTCCTATTACTGTTAAGGGTACCATCATCCTGCCCATCACCCAGACTCATGACCTACTTGTCATCCTTATCTGCTTCACATTTTTACTCATTATATATATTTATTCTGTTGTAAATTCTTGTTGTTTCTACTTTTCACTTAATTACTCATATTTTTCTTTTTATCTCCACTCAATATAGGCCTTCATTTTCTCTTGCCTAGACTATTTCAATTGATTTATAATTGGTCTGTCGCCTTTGATACCCTCCCCGCTTCAAACAATGCTCCAGTCAGTTGCCAAATTGGTTTTCCTAAAGCAAAGTTATGACCATGTCATTGTCCCTACTGAATAAGCTACAGTGACTCTCTTTTACTTCTAGGATCAAATATAAAATGTTCTATTGGGCATTTACCAGAATGCCTCAATAACCAGAAACCTCCCTACCTTATTAATTATCTTACATATTACTCTCCTATATACTCTCTACTTGCAATAGTCTCACACATCGCATCCCATCTCCTGACTGTTAGCTTACACTGATACCTGGGACTCACTTTCCTTATTTCTAGCTCCTAGATTCTCTGGCTTTCTTTAAGACAATTCAAATTACAGTTTTCAAGAAGCCTTTTCCTGCTGCCTACCTTCCACTTCTCTTTTTCCCCAGAAATTATGTTTGATGTACTAACAATATAGGTAGACTGCATACATATGCACATAAATATCTACACACATCTAGTTTGCAAACTACATAAAATAAGATATACATAGCTACATATAGAGACATGTATACATATATGAACATATATATAAGATTACATACATAGCTTTCTGTATGAAAGCATATGCTTATATATGTATACACATACCTATATGCACATATGTATGTATGTGTTTGTACCTAGTTATTTGCATGTTTTCTCCCCTCTTTGACTGTGAGCTCCTAGAATAGAAAGACCATGCATTAGTGTGTGAAGGGTTTTAGTTTTAGTTTTGCTTTGGAATCTCAAATACTTAGCACAGTGCCTGACACAGTGAAGTGTTTAATAAATGCTTGTTAAATGATTGACTTTTGTTTTGCTGTGGTCATTAGGGAACTAGGTGGCACAGCTGACAGAGTGTTGAAACTAGAGTTATAAAAATCTGGGTTCAAATATTACTTTAGATTTTTACTAGCTGTGTGACTCTAGGCAAGTGATTTAACTTATTTGGCTTCATTTCCTCAACTGCAAAATGGGGCTAAAATAGCACCTAGCTCACAAGGCAGTTATGAAGATAAAATGAAATATTTGGAATTTGTTTTCCAAACATTAAAGAACTTTATAAATGGTAGCTATTATTATTGTTAAACTGAGATTGCCCAAACAAATATATAGGAAATTTACTTTTGCAGATCTATTGTTCCTGTAAATCTAGGAAAATCGGTCTGTTTACATGTAAAAGACAGACAACTTAAATATAGGTTTAAAATTTTAAACTGTCCTCTTTGGGGATGGTCAAATGAAATAGGGTGCCCTAGGCAAATAATAAACAAGTGGCTGGGGAACAACTTCCAAAAGTAAAACAGAAATATTAACAATGCTTACAGGTCATTAAAATGACCTAAGTATAGTACTCTGGATTTCAATAACATTAACCAAACAAGGCATGTAAATAAGCTGAACTCCAATTTTTCATAGCATCTGAAAGGAAAAATAAAATCCAGTTGACACAATTTTACCATTTCAAAAACTGTATAAGCACTGTTGAATTTGTTTGATGATTCAATAGGAAGAATTTGAGAGATAGGGTAATGTAATTTGCATAAAAATGTAATAGTGACATTGATGTTTATAAAGACCGTGAAATAATGTCAAAACATAATGTGGTTCTGTGATGGGTTCTCTTTCTTTAAAAAAATAAATTTGATTCCCAATTATTATTTATAACATTCTGCTTCCTTCTGTGAAGATAGTGCTGAAACCAATTAAGAGCATTTCATTCAGATTCATACATTCAGCCTTTTCAAACAACAAAATGAGTCTACTGAAGCAGAGGTTTTAGGAGTAAATACATAAAGCTGATTCAGGGAGAGCTTTATAAAGAAATATGTCATTAGATAATTTCATGTTGCTGTAATTCTGAAATTTAATGCATATATCTAAGGTTTGGTTCCTCTTTTACTACAACATAGCCATATTTTAATTCCATTTCTACATCCTGGAATTGAATGAATCTCTTTCTATCCTTTTGGATCTGTTCCTATCCTTTAATTCTCTCTGTGTCTTCCATTGCTTTCACTTACCCTCTTCATCTACTGGTTTTCTATATTTATCTGAAAAAGCAGAAGGATTTTTTTTTTTTTGCTTTTCAAAGAGTTTGGAAATTGCTTATACCTACCCACTCACTGCCTTGTGGTGGCAAAGCAGGTACAACTTCCACAAGACTTTAAGAATCATTAAAAAAGAATTAAGGATCCTATGATAATCCTTACAAATCTGTCTTTTTCTCACTTGGTCTCTCCGTGTCTCTCTGTCTGACACTTCTTACTCTCCTTCCACACTCTCCCTTTTTCCCTCTGAAGGTATTATTTTTATTAAGAAAAGTTAAAAAATTATTATGTTTATTACATTTCAGAGACACTTACTTGTCCAGGTCTTGCATTCTCACACACAAATGTGTCATAGAACACAGCAAACTGTGGAGCATTGTCATTGACATCCAAAATTCTGACAAAAACTGCTACACGAGTTGTTTCTTTTGGGTTGTCTAGGGGAGGGAAAGAAAAACCTTGATTTCCTATGAACAGAATTAAAGAGAGACTGATAGGAATGTGTTAGTACTATAATGCAGGGAAACATCCCCTGTGCTAGAATTATGTTTTTGGCTATGTTTTTCTATCAAGTGAAAATTAGAATGTTTTGAAGTAAATACACATTAGTTCTGCTCTATTGTAACACAATAAAATAATACAATATAATACAAAAAATACAAAACAAAATAAAATAAATTGTAATACAATAAATATTATAATACAATAAAACACAGTAAAATGGTATGTTAGAATAATTAAATAGAAATGATTTCAATTATTTTGGGGCTCACATTTTTCTTCTGGAAAATACATTTAAATAACTATTGAAAATTTTTCAGCTTTTATATATGATGGGCATATTTTGCTTATTAGCTTATTTAAAAGACAGAATGTAAATATGAAAATACAAATAGGATATGTATAGTGTTCATTTTAGGCATTAGTTCAACCACATGAAGTTACCTAAGCATTCTCTCATTTTAAGAATTAATCATAGTAAGGGAACAAGATATAGTAGAGAAGTGTACAGGGAGTCCCAGAAGTCTTAGCGCAGTTTATTTAAGCTATTAAACTATGTAAGTATTAAGTTATTAAGTTTAAAACTACACTAAGACTTCTGGGATACCCTGTATTTTGAGAGAAAGCACCTGGGTTTTAATGAAGGCTATGCAATTGACTAAATGTAAGACATTGGGCAAATCAGTTCTCTGAAACTCATCTGTAGAATAAGAAGGCAAGACTAGGTGCTTTAGGATCATAGATACAAAAGTGATGTTAGTAATTACCTACTTTAATCCTCTCATTTTAAAGATAAGGTTAACTAAGGTCTAGGGAGGTTTAGTGACTCATCTTTCTTAACATAGGCAATAATTGTTAGAGGCAGGCAGCATGTGAAGCCAGTTCTGACTTTAAAGTCAGTCTTGGCTTTCCACTGTCAAGAACTTCCCTTCTAAACTCATTTAATTCTGAATCCATAACTGTCCAGAACAGAGGTGGGGAACGTATTGCCTCGAGGCCACATATGGTGAATCATTTCTCCGGTGTAGTTTGGATTCAGTCAAAGCAGTACAGGAGGACCTAGATGGCCACGGCATCTTGCCTCGAGGCCACATATTCCCTACCTCTGTAGATGATACTCTTGATATGTTATCCTAAAACCCTATGTATAGTAGTTAAAATGCTATTATTGCTATCGTAGTTGTTAATAGCTTGAATTATATTGAACTCGTGTTTTACTTGCTCACTCCTTTGCAAGGAAGTACTCTCAGTTGGTCTCTGCAACCTCTTTTGATCAGTGTCTTCTTACTCCATTTTTAAAAGTTTCATTATTATTCATATAGTCAGTCTAATATGATAGTTTTCACACTTATGGCCCTACTATTCTAATGGAAGAATAATTTGGATCTTCTTTTCCTATGTGGCATTCATCTACACATCTGATCCAAAGTTACCAGGACTTTAATATTCTTGAGAAGAGAGATTTAGACTCTTCATTTTCATACAGGACCTAGAGGATATGCTCTGAACACAATACACATTTCTGGATTGTTCCATTTATCGCCCTATATAGTTATATGCAAAAGGGATGTGGGTAGGTCTGAAAAATATGTGTAGAAGAATAAGGAGATGAGACTGCCTTTTGCTCTGCTATAGCTATGCTGAAACATCATCTTGCAATGAAGGAGCCTCATGCTTAATAGAAAACTCAGATGAAGAATCTATGGGAGGTGCCTGCATACACATCCCTTCTATATTCTCTGGTATCTCTTCCATAGATGATTCTTATTCTTGTTCTTCTTCTCCTTTTCCTCCTCCTATTCCTCTTCTTCTGCCTTCTTCTCCTTCTCCTTCTTTTCTTCCTCCTTTTTATATGCATAGTGTGAGTTACTTTCTAAAATCTTCATGTAAGGATAAGAGTTCCATTGGTAGCAGGTCTACTCTTCCTACCACAAAGAATTACAAGAGAAACAGAGTAATTTTTTCCCTCTTCAGTCTTCATTCCTAGGAAGATATCTGGGGTAGTATATTGGGATACGATATTGGGCATAAAGTCAGAAAAATCTATGTTCAAATCCTACTTCAGATACTTAAGCTGTGACCTTAATTTTTATCTGCCTCAGTTTCCTCAAGTGTAAAATTGAGATCACAATAGCATCAACTTTAACAGGGTTGATATGAGGATCAAATGAAATTATATCTGTAAAATTCCTTAGCACAATGTTTGTTTGGTACATAATAAGCACTTAATAAATACTTGTTTCCCATATTCCTTCTTCATGAAACTGGGACTTAAAGCTGTTTCAGTCTTTTGTCATTGGAGTCTTCAAACTGATAAGTAATTCACAGCAACAGAAACACCACAACACATACTAAGACCAAATTTACTTATTCAGAATTTTACTTAGTTTCTTCATGTACAAAATATAAAGGCCTGGACTAGGTGGTGTCTCTAAAGTCCTATCTAGTTTCCCCATCTTCTATGTTTATTTCATACCTATATTCCATGTGGTAATCAAAATACTTCATATTTCTGTTATTCTTTATAGTTTACTCAAATAGCCCTGAGAGATGCTCTTAATTTGCTTTAGCAAATAGAGTTCATTTGGTCATAATATAGAATTGTAATTTTCAACCTGGTCTTGTGAAATGGTAGTTTCAATGATGTTTCTGGAAAAGGAGTATTTTTATTATCAACTTCATTTTGCCAAAGAAGAAACTGAGGCTCTGGGAGTCATATAGCTAGTAAAAGGCAGAAACCAGGTCTAGAGCCCAGGTGTTCTGTGTAAATCAGAATTCTGTCTTAACACTTTCACCATGTGGTTTTTGTAACAGGACCTGCCACATTTGTACTCTTCTTGCCAAAAGAGAAGAAAAGTGGGGAGGAAATAAGGTCTTAAGTTTTTGTTTCAATGATCAGTAGTAACATGGGAAACATTCCTTATACTGCAGATGAATCTTTAGGGCTCTCTCTTCAGAGTTAAACAAAAAGGAAACTCAAGTTAATTATCCAAAACATACAGATGTTTAGCATTCTTTTTTGTAATAGACTGTTTCTCTCTTCTTAGGTTTGAATTTAAATATAGCCACCACCTTTAGAATTTCCTGCAATGGTAATAGTTAAATCCATCTCAGGAATACGTTGGGGGCTGCTCATTTGCTTCTACTAACAAATGTTAATTTGCTCCAGCTGCCAGGGTTGATTCAGTCATTATAAGTAGTCATAATTTTCAGGCTGGCCTCACCAAATGGCATTTTTAATGATATTTCTGAAAAAGAAAGCTGAAGATGGAAGTCAGTCATGATATAGTACACCATATAGTTTACTGGGCACAAGTACTTGTCATAAGCTTTAATGCATTACTAGAAAACTTGAGAATTTAACTTCTGGGCCTGTGGCAGGTGACACATTTAGTAGCAGTGTATTTTTATATCTTCTTGACACACTCAGGGGCTTTAGAGAATGACACATTTACCATAAAACACAAATCATAAGGCCAAGTGAAAGCAACCCCTTTGTGCTACTTCTTCCTTTCCCCCTTTCCAGTTGATGTGTAATACCTCAAAAGGCATAATAGGATCCTTATCACACACACTTTGGCAGGTATGCATTTCAAAGAGTTAATTTAAAGACTGATTGACTTCAGGAAAGAAAAAAAAAGTTGAGTGTGTGTGTGTGTGTGCATGTGCACAAGAGATACAGAGACAGAGAGGCAGAGAGAGAGAGAGAGAGAGAGAGAGAGAGACAGAGACAGAGACAGAGACAGAGACAGAGACAGAGAAAAAGGAGGAGAAGAAGGAAGAGGAGGAGGAGAAGGAAACAAAGAAAGAAATTAGCATTTCAAAAAAAAACAAACCCCTAATTATTTCTACTAGGTTTCAAAGTTAATTTTCTCAAACTCTCTGAATCTGAAAATGCAGTTAATAGCTCCTTTGGAACAAAGGAAGACAGCTTCAAATTTAGTGTATAAAATGATATGATTCAAGAGTGGTCAGACTAGAAGACCTAACCTAGGTTACTCCCTCTAAAAGCATTCAACTCAGCTGTTACTACTCAGTTGGAGATGGCAACAAAATCACCCTCCTTAAAATATATATTTTTTTAAATCTGATTTTAAAATAAATGTCTTTTTGCTTTTAGTCAAAAGAAATTTACTCATTTAAATCTATAGTCTCAATGCTCAGAAGCCAGTTGGCTATGCCAATGACAGTGGTGTTGCTCAAAATTTTGGGAGAAGGAGGAACAAGAGAGGTTCAAATCAATTTTATTTGCTCTAAAACTAACCTGAAGAGTAGGCACAGTTTGATAGCTAAGTCTGGGAAGATCATTTCTGCTGCTAGTCAGGTATTTGGCACAAACTATTTCTTTACCTTCCTGAAAATTTATTCTTGATAATTTATTTTTTATTGCATTCTTTGAATCTTGCCTTCCTAGGGCCTGATATTTTATCCAGTGTAATGTAGACCTTAATTAACTGTACTTGGAAGGAAGAAACAGAACATCTTTCCTAGACAGCTCTTATTAGAAGAATATGGAAAAAAGATTATTGAGAAAAAATCTTAATCTTCTTAAAGTATACAGATTTATTCTTTTAAATTACTGTCTTTTATATCAACCCATGGAAAGGTCTTCAGGTTGATTGGTGATTAACTGACAAGGGCAGGATTTGAATTCAGGTCTTCAGACTCCAAATCCAGTATTTATTTTGTTCCAATTTACTACACTGCTTTCCTGGGATATCAATATCTAGTGAATTTATCATGGAGTTGTATTTACAAAAAAGTTCTATTTATGATTTACTATATACTTATGTATAATTACTTTAATCAAAATACATATATCGATACATTTCTGAAAGACACTTTAATATAATGACCACTACCCACTCCCAATAAAGTCACAAAAATAGTCTTACTGATCTCAGCTGCTATAACACTGAGATTGTGCCATTGAGATATTTCACGGTCAAGTGGCTTTGATGTATAAATTGATCCATTTCCAGAATGTATATTAAAAATCCTGTCAAGATCAGTATGACGATCCAAGGAAAACCTGAATGTAATAGGCAAAGAAAAAAAAAGTGAAGAAGGAAACAACAGTACATAGTTGTGCAGACACTACCAGGAAATCCCCACCCCACCACATACAATCTATGTAAGTAATATAGATAGATACACACACATATGATTTATCATATACTTCACATATTTAAGAAAAGATTAAAAACTATGTTCCTTGGTAATTTTATATTTTCTATTTTGAAATATGCTTTTAGTAATTTAACATTTAAATCATCATCTTCATAGCAGTTCACTTGATGCATGCTATTAAAAAATCTTATTCGGTCAAATTGGTTCTTGAGAGTAGATCTATAATAATCAATATTTTTGTCCTAACTGTTCCCAAGTGTATAAAAATTCAGAAAAGCATATTAACACTTAAAAGCTTGGAGTTTGCTAATATGATATTTAGTGTCTTGACATAAATAACAAAATCTTAATCATTATGGATTTATTAGGGTAAGGAGAAGGATAAAATCTATTTAATTCAGTGACTATGAAGCTAGAAAGTAAAAAAATTAAAGCAAATTGTAAAAAAAATATTTTAAATTTCTGTTAAAATAAGTACTCTGATAAGCAAGCTGATTAAGTGAATGAATTTTCATGTCATGATAGTGATGCTCGAAAACTAGCTTATCCATGTGGGACTAGGTAAATAAGATAATTCCTATTATCCTCTACCCCATTTAATTGGCAACATATTTAATGTATCTAAACACTTCCTGTGTTTGCATCACTGTGCTATCTAGTGACATGCAGATGTTCTTACTTTATTTCAAAAGCTCAGAAAAATCCCTATGTAGTACTTAATACTTAAATATAAAACCTACCCAACATAAACTAGAAGATCAGATAAAATATTTTATACTTAATGTGTCCACTTTCACCTTGCTCAAATTTTTGTTGTTGTTCTTACTAAAGGAAAATATATAAAATCTTCCATTTGTCTTTTGGTAAGGGAAAACACTCATAGAAAATATTGCACTTTAAAAAAAAGGTAACATATGAAAGCCCTTTTCTTCTTGAATGTGTTTTTGTTATAATCAGTTGTTATAAATGCCTTCTAGGTTATGTGTTATGGAAAATGTTTGCATAAACTGACTTACTAAGGTGACTTAAAATCATGCTTATATGTCTTTTTATATGTATTATATTTTGGAAAGTTTTGGCAGTTAATTTTTAGTCAGTTTTAAGTCAAGTAGACCAAATATCTGAGAAACCTCTCCATAAATGGAGCTTTCTCTACTATTATGACTGATTTCATGCATAAATTCTATCTTCCAACCACACTGGGATATTCTGTATTCTCTGGATCTCATTTTCTGAAAGCTTTTCTCTTTCTAGCTTCTACACCTTTGTTCCTGCTATTTCTTTATCTTGGAACACCAGCTTTCCCTCTCTACCTACCAAAATACAGTCTTCCCTTCAAGTTTTAGATCTAATATTTCATCCTCCACAAAATTTTCCCTAATTACATTAGGCAGAAAGGATCACTCCACTCCCCCAACTACTGACGATTTTAAATAGGTGTAGGTGTAGTTATTTGTGTACCTCTATCATCTCAACCAGTGGATTATAAATTCATTAAGGCAGAAGTCTAGGGCCATGCCTTACCTATCCTGCATCCCTAGCCAAATTCATCACAATGCTTTGCTCAAATAAGATGCTCCATAAATGCTTTTTGAGAGATTGGAACAAATTAAGGTTCTGTAGCTATATTCCCTTAAATCTTGACAAGAACAATACTACTTTCTTGTAAAAATAATGTGATTCCTATAAATAAAATAACAGGCAGAATCTGCAGGTTTTTTTATACCATTCTTTGCCATGTTAATATGTGCTTGATGCTGAATTCTTAATGACCTTCAGTTAAAGAACAATGATAGAGCAGTGGAAGATGAATAATGTGATGATGTGTGTATTGTAGTGAAAGCTTTTTGTTCTAGTTAACAAAGATGATAGAATTGTGTCTGTGTGTTTTTAATCCTCTTCAATACTTGGAAAATGTCAGCAAACTTTAAGCCACCGGATTTATTCATCTTGAAAACACAAATTTGAAAAACCTATATAACTGATTATCACGAAGAAGTGCTGTTCCATGGAGCCATTTTAAAACATTCCTGCCATAATTGGTGTCTTAAAGCAACAGTACTAGCAAAACTCATACTTTCATTTTCTATGATACTGCTTTTGGTTCTGTCTGAATTTGCTATCAAACCTCTATTATTCAAAGAGATAATTATTTTTTTCTCCTCACAGAACAAGTTAGATGTAAGAACTTCTCAGTCAGTATATGGACAAAGTGCACAACCAACATTTATGTAGTAATTCATAGGATTAATAAGGTCAATTTTATTTCAGGAAGGTAAATGGAAAGTGTCCAATATCACTAATAACAATAATAGTAAATAATATTTATACAGTGCTTACTATGTGCCATATACTTTGCTAACTGATCTAATTTGATTCTCACATAACCCTGGGAGAAAAATGCTATTATTATCCCCATAGTAGAAATGATGAAAGAGAAGTAAATAAAGTTAAGTGACTTTCCTAGGGTCATGATGTTAGTAACTGTCCAAGGGTGAATTTGAATTCAAGTCTTACTGACTGTAAGCCCAGTTCTCTACCCATTGTACCAACTAACTAACCAAATATTTAATCCTCTTTTATATGATTCATGAAAGAAAAAAAAATCAGCTAGTTCTGAAACCTACTTCAGATAGTTTCCTGTCTAATATTTTCAGTGATTTTAGTTAATCAATCGACAGATATTTATTGAGTTCTCCCTATGGACAAATCACTATGCTAGCTACTGATTGTGAAATTATCAGTACTATTTAAAAGAGAATCAAGATTGTACTATATACAGGGTGATTTAAAAATGTGACTAAAATCCTTGACATTATATTTAAATATATTTTAAAATGTAATTAATTTTGACAAGTCAATGAAACAGATTTACAAAGCAGCTAACATAGAGTTATTCCAGGTAAAAAGACACAAAGAAGAAATGAAATCACAGTCTTTGCTTTCAAATAGTATACAGGTAATGGGAGTAAGTAAATATTTTACAAAAATACCTATAATCCAAAGAAGAAGTTTGAAATTTCCCCAGGAAAGGTTCAAAGGTCTTTGAGAAATATGAAAAGAGAGATAACATTTTTTTTTCAGTTACTTGTAGGAGGTAAAAACAGAATTGGATCTTGAAGGAGGAGAGGGATTTTAATAGGTATAAACTGAGGATTGTGGAAGGCAACTCAAGGATTAGATTTCAGTCAAGATGTGTGAACAAAAACACAATAATATGAAAGGGCAGAAGAAGGAAAAGGAATATTTAGTAGCCTATTTTGCTTGTAATGTAGAGTAGAATGAAATAGAGAAGAGTGAGATAAGGTTAAAAAATAGACTGGCATGAGCTCGTGGAGGCCCTTAAATATATCTGTTATCTAAGATGCAATGAGGAGCACCTGAAGGCTTTTGGGTAGAAGAATGGCAGGATCATAGTGGTGCACTGTGATAAGTACTTACACAGTGACTTGAAGGATGGTCTGGAAAGGGGATAGATTAGAAAGGGGAATATCAGTTAGGTCCAGAAAAAGGCTAATCAGGGCTTGAACTAGGGTGGTTGCCATGTGAGTTGAATGACAATAAAAAGCGAGAGGTATTATGATGAAAAAATTGACAGAACTTGACAACTGTTGTTTTCTAGTACCACAAATATGGTCACTTTAAATCAGAATCAGGTTTGAAAATGAATGAGAAGCATTCTCTATCCAGATAGGGATACTATTGAGGAAAAAAAAAATGAAGAACACATAAGAATTTTTTTTTTTCAATTTCAAAGGCAAAGACCAAAAGGAAAGGTTAACAGGGAGGGAAAAAAACCTTTTCAATTTTTTAAAAAAAGATGACCATGGGCAAGTTATGTTGGCACATTTGGGTTTTGTATGACCATGATTTCACCTTCTTCTTCCAGAGAAAGAAAAGAGATTCAAGAATCCTGAACATTTTAATAACTGCTGGCATAAGGTACACTGATGGTTTATTTGGTATCAGCAGAAAGCACTTATATAAAAGAAAATACTTATAGTTGTGATGTAAAATGGGTATTTTTATTACTTAAATCCTTGTTCTGAGAAGTAATGAAGGATAGCATTTAGAGAATTGTCTTCAGAGAAAGGAAAGAGTTTAATTCAAGTCCCACCCTTGACATATATTAGTTGTATGACCCTGAACAATTCATTTAGCTTCTGAGTGGCCTGTGTAAATCTCCAAGACTATAATCTGCAAAGGGAGGTCTCATCTGCTTTGGAAGAAGGGTTAACTTCAATAGACACCCCTTACACTAGCAGAATCACAGAAACGTTCCAAAAAATAGTCTTTTAATTGTAAATCTTATTTTAAATACTATTCACACTTTAAGAGAAAATTTTGACAAATATTTCTGTTTTCATAGTGAAAGTACAATTAGATAGAAGAGAAAACAACATTAAAAAAATCAATTTACTAATGTGTATGGTCTTAGTTATTCAAATCACAAGGCCATAGTGTAGGCAGTTCTGACCACCTGGTGGCAGTGTAGTCTAACCAAAATAAGCAAGATAATATGAAAGCAGGTACATGGTAGCATGATAGAAAGATCTCTGGACTTAAATTTTTTGACACATTTTTTGCTCTTAGGTCAGATGGGCTATCTTGTGCATTTAGTGACAGATGATTTTATCTCTCTGAGTATCTGTTTTTTTCATCTGGACAATGGACATAAATGATAATTGCATTATCTGTCTCCTTGTCTTGCTTTAAGAAATATTATTTGTCATTATTGTTAATAATGGCATTGAAAAACCAGGACTAGAACACATGTTACACATCATCTTTGTTTTTATATACAAAGGGGAAACCCATCAGCTACAATTTTAACTTTAAACTGAAAATGTACTTATTAAGATTCATAAAGTTTTTTATGATTCATTTATATAGGAAGATCACAGGTAGTATGATTTTAAGAATTTACCCAATTTTTTAAATGATTTTAAACTGTTCTTTTGGTCAAAGATTCATCTTTTCAAAACACGTTTTTCCAGTGTTGCTCTAGGGTTGCAAATCTTATAGCCTCAAAATCTCTGAGAAATAAAAGTTGTAGTCCACTCAAAGGAAGATAGGTGTATTTATTCTTGGTGGTTACAGGTAGATTACAGAACTTTTCTAATGATGACCTACACACCAGGAACGGCAAAACACATGTATTTCAAAAAAAATGGATGATTAGGAAAGGAAGTGAGCTGGTCATGTGGTAAGAACCAGAAACTGACAGTAAGAATGTTTCACTTGGGGCAGCCAGGTGGCTCAGGTGGTAGGAGCACCGGCTCCGGTGTCGAGATGATCTGGGGATCGAATCTGGGCTCAGATACTTAGCAACTACCCAGAAACACCTGGCCATGTAACCTTGAGCAAGTTACTTAACCCCAATTGCTTTTAAAAAAAGTGTTTCACTAGTACTAAAGAATTGCAAATATAGAAAACTTTTACAAGGAGTGCAAGAGCAGGAAGGTAAAAGGGAATGGGACAACCTTACTCTCATTGCATTTGGCTTAAGGAGGGAATAACTTACACACTCAATTGGGTATCTTACCCTACAGGAAAATAGTAGGGAAGGGAATAAGAAGGGGAATGATAGAAGGGAGGGCAGATAGGGGGAGAGGGTATTTAGAAACAAACATTATTGAAAAGGGACAGGGTCAAAGGAGAAAATAGAATAAGTGGGGGTGGGATATGATGGAGAGAAATATAGTTAGTCTTTCACAATATAACTACTATGGAAATATTTTGCATAACTGCAAATGTGCAACCTATATTAAATTGCCTATCTTCCCAGCGGGGATGGGTGAGGAGGGAAGAAGGGAAAAAAAATCTGGAGCTAAAAGTTTTAAAAACAAATGTTTAAAAGATTTTTTTTTAACATGCCATTGGGAAATAAGATATACAGGTACTGGGATATAGAAATTCATCTTGCCCTACTAGAAAGTTGAGGGTGAGGTATGGGGGAGGATATAAAAGAGAACAGCTTGTCGGGAGGGGTATTCAGTAGGCTCATTATTTTGGGGTGGAGGTAGGGGAAAGACAGGTAGAAAAATTTGTAACTCAAAATCTTGGGGAAATGAATGTTGAAAACTAAAAATAAATAAATGGCAAAAATTACAAATATATATATACATATGCATACATAAAACATATATATGCATGTGTATATATATATATGTATGTTTATAGAGAAAAGACTCCATTATGTTAGTTGAATCTAGTATGGAGGACAGATGAAAGAACATAGAAAAGAATTATACAGTTTGAGAAGGCAGAAGAGAGACGTATCTGTACTGATGAAGAGAATATCTACATCCAAGAAATCACAGATGTAATGAGTTATGTTTATATGGTATCAATCAGCATAATTTGATCAATATAACAAAACACATTATGTATCTGGGTCATGAACTCTGGAAGGTCCATACCAATCAGGAACACTTTAAAAGATGGACTTTGTAATGACTATAATATATGCACCAGTCAACCTAAGTTCAGAATAGCTCTTGAGAAAGTGAGACACAAATGATTTTTTCAGGCATAGCAACCCTAATGATCCTCTACAAATTGTTAATAAGATTGTGTTGGTAAAGAGAGCACTCTGAAAGTTAAAGTACAATGAAATATTGAAAGATAAAAAAGTACTAGATATTATGGATCTTCACATAATGGAAAAGAGAGGCACGTGGAAAATCAAAGATTTAGTATTTTAATGAGAGCAACTGGTCAATTAAAATAACCAGTTTACTTAATTATTTTGATTTCATCAAATGTTTAAGTCAATATAAGGAGTGAAGCCAAGTCTGCACATAGCTTACATTCAAGTGACCGATTTTATTTATTTATTTTACTACAAATTGTCTTAAGGATATAAACAGGAGAGGAAAAACAGCATTTGTTCTGCTCTTTTAGTGATTAAACCGAATTTTTAAAATAAATTGCTTGTTCCTTTTAGGTGACAGGACATTAACACAGTGTCAAACCAGATTGCTACGTACATGAAATTAAATGTGTGATTATTAGTAATTCTCCCAACTCCTCCAACCTGCACCCCTAAATAATAAAAAAATGGAACACAAAGGGGCCTAATTAGTTGCCTTCATATGGATAGCAAATAAGTGTACTCTGCCAGAATAACAGTACTCCTCACATTATATATCTATTTTTAACTGAAATCATCAATGCTTCATATGATTTTTGATTTCCATAGCAAAATATAATTTTGTACAATTTTCTGTGTCTGCAGGGAAATATCACAAATAGCAGGGAAGTACACACTTGGGGAAATTAAGTAGGACATTTTTCACTGATTTGCTAGACCTGTCAAGAATTTTATTTTAGAGTTGGTTAGAAGGAACCTCAGAGATGTCTATACCAACCCTCTAATTTTAAAGATGAGGAAACTGAATCCCAGAGAAGTTAAATATATTGCCTGGGGTCACACCATAAGTTAGTGACAAAACCATAAAAGGATATAGTTCACTCTGAATCACAGGTGCTATGATTCATACTAGTTTTTCAATCTCATGCTCTTTCTGCTCTCTGTACTGTTAGTCTTTGTTGGGATTTAATTTGGTCTTAATTTAGGATTTCATTGGTGCAAGGAAATCCAGGTGAGAAAAATTTCTCTATAAATGTAGATAGGCTACTATAATCTCCAACTTTTAATCTTAGAGAATTGCCTGGTATACTGAGAATTTAATTAACTTGCCCTGGGTCACATATCCAGTGTATAAGATATGGGACTTGTCCTGAGGTCTTCCTAATTTTGAGCCTGGATTTTTTTCTACTATGCTATTTCCTTTGCTCATATTATATTTTATTATCAGTCATTAACAAGCATATTTTGAATGCTGAATAAAGTGAATTTATGAATATTTTATGAATTTGCCATAGATTGGGCAAGCATCAATACCAATTTTTTAAAGTATTAATTTTGGAAAGCATTTTCCAGGAGTCAACACTAAATATTAAGTATTTCTTACCACTTGACTTAAATCCTGAAGTAGAATGGAAAGTTCACTGGACTAGAAGTCAGGAGACATGAATTCTAGTTATATCAATTAATTTTTCCATTATGTCCCCAGGAACCTCATTATTGTAGAATACTTGGAAATTCTGCATCATTCCCTGGTGCTGGTACCTTCCTACCTGTCCCCCTTTACCTTTTTTTTTGTGTTATCTTTCCTTATTACATCATAAGTTCCTTGAGAGCAGGATTGTCTTTCTTCTTTTGGTATTTCTATCTCTAGCATTTATCATGGTGTCTGACACAAGGTAGTTGTTTAATAAATGCTTATTGACTATTAATGCTACTGTGATAGAGCTGCGAGTGTGAGAGACATTGCAGCAGTCACAAGATGTTGGAGGGGGTGCACATGACCTCTGAGAAGCAGGAGCTTGGAGATGTGGAGGCCGACTCTGCCGGGAGGTAAAGGCCGACATGGCATTGAGCTCAGGGCCGTGGGGGCCGACTCTGTTGGGTTGGGAAAGGCCAATGTGGCATTGAGCGTGCCCCATAAACACGGACTCCTCTTAACATATACTCCTTTGCCCTGAACTCGGGAGAGTGCGCAATTGGCTCCCACATATCCTGTGGTGGGGTGGCGGCCGGAGGGGGTGCACGTGGCTTTCTGAGGAACGTTGTTGGGACAGCTTTGCCTGGGGGTTAACGAAGCAGGGACAAGGAAGTTTCGGGAATAGTGACTCAAGAGTAACACTCTAGGTGGCAGTGCCTAAAGGACTTCCGTGAAGGACTTTGCTCCTTTGTCTCATATGATGTACTCAGGAAAGAACATGATTGGACCCCGCAAGGCGTGCCCCCCTCCCCCCCCAGCCCCTCAAGGTTTATAAATAGGGGAGATAGAGGAAGTCAGTTATACACTTGTCATTACCATAGAGGAATGGTATGTTTCTAAGTAGGTGACAAAATATTTAGAAATTTGTGCAAGTTTGTCTGTCAGCTACTAGTTTATTCAGCAAAAATATAGATACTTTATCAAGTATAAAATATTTTTATAGGCTACAAATGAGAGGTCTGGACTTTAATTTATGAGACCTAGTTACTATTTCCCTTTCTGCCTCTGAATATTTTACCAAAGGTGAAAACCAATTTACAACACGTTCCCCTGAAAAAAAAAGAATGCATAACACACTTTTAAATTTTATATGAATCAGTTTTTCCTCACATGGAAACTGCAACTGACACTTGTGAGCTGATATGAGTTGGCAGCTTGATACTTGATTTTATCTAGTAAAAATTACTCAATGCTTTGAATCTTAATCATACCTCTTCGACAATGATGAGATTAAGCGTCTAAAGTCGAAATATTTTCACCTGAGACAAACTAGTTGAGCTGGAATTGTGATGGAGGTGAAAGTGGAAGTCCAAAAATCACAAAGCTATTAAATACCAAAGCTAAAATTTGAACTTAAATCCAATTTCAGTGCCCATTCCCACTTTACAGATAAAGACCCTGTGACCCAGAGACTTAAAGATACTGTCCCTGGGTTACACAGTTACCAAATAGCAAAGTCAAGATGATAGAAGTCTTCAAGTATTTGAGGGGCCATTACATGGAAAATAATTTTGAACTGTCTTTAGTCAAAGAGGCCAGAATGAATGAAGAGCAATGGATGAAATTTGCAGAAAGATAGATTTAGGGTTCAGGGAAAGAAAATCATCCTAACCATAAGAACAATCCCAAAGTGGAATGGGTGTCTATAGAGTGAAGAGTCTTCTCATTGAAGGTTTTCTTCAAGCAAAGGATTAATGAGCATTTGTTACATATATTGTAGAAGGGCTTCTCTTGTTTTAGTTATTAACTCTATTGTACCCACAAGGTTCCTTCCAGCTCTGAGATTATATGACAACTTCTACATCATGATTAGATATCAGAGGGGCATTTTAGTAGAAAAACAGGATATAAGCCTTTAAAGACAGAGAAGAAAAATGAGACTAACAATGAAAAGCCTAGGCTGTTAGTGGAGAATGGGTGAGGGACAGGGAGGGGACAGTCTGATCCCAATCTACTTGACTGACAGAATGAAGGGGGAGACAACTACACATATTAGTTTTAAAAAATTCCATGAAGAGCTCTGATTTGAAGGAAATAAGAGTCATAAAATATTGGTGCCATTGAATTTGTAAAAGTTCTATTAAATTCTCAGAAAATTTAATAAAAGGTTTAGCTAAATTGAACTATGAGATTAAATAAAGTAGGGATGCACTTGTTTCCCTCATTCTGCTCTAACATGGGATAGACAGTTCTCCCAGGAGATTATGTTTTTTATGAAACTTGTTGAACAGAATGTCAGAAGTTCATCAACAACACCAGAGATATTAGGAGATAATTTAAAATAGGATGTAAATACCTAATGGGGCTAGAAGCAGAATCTGGATCTCTTGCCATCACAGTACCAATGATGGTACCCACTTCGATATCTTCATGGACTTCAAATAGGTAAGAGGATCTACTGAAAACTGGGGGCTCATCCACATCCTCTACAGATATCTTCACAATGGTAGTATCTTTAAAAGGTCCAAGGTAATAGAAACGTGGATCCACATGAGTGTTTTCTGCCTCAACCTTCAGAGTATAAAGTCTTCGGCTTTCATAATCAAGAGGCTGTAGAAAGAAATGTCATTGAGATAGAGCAGGAAAAAAAAATATCCTTTTCCTCTAAGTCAAATGATGATTTTTAAATCAATGTACAGGATTAGGTTTGCATTGAAAATATTTATGGAATTCTAAATCTGAACAAAGAATTACCTTGTTCAGATAATATGCATTTATATGTATCATAGTTATAATTAAATCCTTATTCTAATAAAGAATGAATATGCTTAATTTATAATGCTTAAAAATAAAATAAATTTGTTTTTATTTTAGATCTTGTGCAAATGTTGAAAGATACTAAATGAATCTACTTTAATTAAAAATGATGCCACCTAGAAAGAATTCAGACCCAAATGTAATATAAAATTCCATTTTCTTGTGGTCTTTTTTTTCTTATTTTTATTGAGGCAGTGTATTATAGTGTATAGGGAGCTGGCCTCAGAATCAGGGAGACCTGTGTTCAAAGTCTCACTTCTGACATCTATTGGCTATGTGACCAAGTCACTTAATATACTACAAAGATCTGAATTTAAGAATACCTTAAAATCTTAAATTTGTGTTAATGGATGCAGCCCATTTTATTTGTTATTTATAGGCAAAGAAAATAGGGATCATAGGATAAAAATGTATTTCAAATTAAAATGTAAATGCCTCCATTAAAAAAAATAATGTGCACTTAAGAAAAATAATAGTAAAAGATTTTTTTAAAATGCACTGTATCAATTGATATGCCTGGTCTATCTAGTATAAATATCTAATATTCTGGGCAACGCTCTAAAACTAAAGTAGTAGATATGTTATGCCAATTCATGTTTGTAATGGGAGATTCCTCACCTAAATATTTGGCCTAACAATGAAATCACACATTTGGGTCCCTATCCACATTTCCATAAAAGCATGCATGGTTTTATTTATGTTTTCTTAATTTGACTAATGCACTCCTGACCCCCAGCATCTTATCGCAAGTAATGTAGGGAAAATTTAGAAGCTCGTCCTCCTGGTGTTAGGAAACAAAATATTGTAGCAAAATGCCACAGATGAATGAAACAGCGAAGTATGTTTATTGCATTTGGTTTTTGTGATAGTGAGTCCCTTTCAATAAGTCCAGGAAAATCAATACAGCACTCTGTTGTGAAAGCAAACCCCATACACCATGTGCACACGTACCCACACTCTTACACAGAGATTTTCTGAGTTTTCTGTATAGTCAGTGGAGGCAAACTAGAGAAAACAAAAGTGTAATCCAACGGATCAACTTAAAAACATGCTTCCTCTTTTGACTAATAGGCAGTACGCAGCCGCAAAACCTTTGATGAAATATTTCAACTAAAGGAGGCCTTTATCTACTACACTGGGAACACAATTCCTAGATTCCTTCTCCAATGACTATAATGAACAAACACTAGAGTAATTGAGTATGAAAATCATCATGGTCTACTAATTATTTTTGGTGAGGCAATCAGGGTTGAGTGACTTGCCCAGGGTCACACAGCCAATAATTGAATTTTTAAAGCACTCCCATAGTTCTATTCAATTTGAAAAGTCTAATGTGTTTTGTGACATGTTTTGTAAACTACAATGGAATATTTCAAGAAAATACTTTTATAAAAATATTTTAGGGATCATATCATAATTAGAAAATTTGTTGAAACAAAAAGGGAAACTCTAATCTTGACATTTTTTGGCTATTACAAGTACAAAATAAAAGCTAAGTAATTGTATCCAGAAATTTGAGAGGATTGCATTCCATATTTCTCTGTTTCACCCATACCCCTGTTCCCACTCAACTTCTGGCCAGGTCTTTTCTTTGGCTTTTTAAAGATACATCCTTTTTTTTTTTAAATAAAGGCTAGTAGGTTGCTGATTCATAGTTATATACTTACTATTATATTCTAAGAAGTTATATATTTCCCTTTGTATCATCTCAGTTTGAAGCTATATGTTTTATTCATTTTAAACTGAATGACCTTATTTCTTTTTCTCTTTTGTTTAACCCACATAGGTTTTATGGACAAAACTAGGTCTGCCCTAAAATGCCACTGATACAAATAGTTTTACACTGGGCTCAATTAAATGCTATTTCAATCAACACTTCCTAAGTGTTTACTGTATATAAGGCACTTGATAGCATTTCTATGGGATTCAAGATCACAATAGCTAAAAAACTTAATCCATATCACATAAGAAATTGAAATAATTATGTTTTTCTTCAATTTATGCTGTTAATCTGGTTTTATTACCCATTCTGATTATTATTTCATGCATCAGGAATGGTGTTGTGCTTTTCCCCTCTGACTCTCTTAGTTGTGATGCTCTGTTCTTATCTTAGTCCAATAAATCACATTCACTTATGAAAAAATAACACTTTAGTGCAGTCATTTTCAGTTGTGTCTCACTCTTTGTGAACCTATTTGGGATTTTCTTGGCAAAGATACCGGAGTGGTTTGCCATTTCCTTCTCCAGCTCATTTTACAGATGAAGAAACAGGCAAAAACAGGGTTAAATGACTTTACCCTGCATTATACAGCTAGTAAATATCTGGGACCACATTCAAAGTTAGGGAGATAAATCTTCCTTACTCCAGGCCCAGCACTCTATCCACCATGATACCATGTGTCTATTACGAACCTATATTATATGAACCAGTACCATGAAAATAGAAAGGGGAAATGGCTCAACTGTCTTTAATAATTTATCAAATGCTTTAGTTTCATTTATTTCATCAGCATATCCTTTGGTCAAAGCCGTTTTTCTTTTAAAGGAGTCCACTGACACTGTCTTTCTTGAATTGTGTCAAACATATTTTGAATACAACATCAAATGTTCAAATCCCATTACAGCCTTTTGAATTCATAGAGCTTCCATGAGCACTGAATGTATTTTATACCCTACTCCCTAAACTACTAGGCACTTGATTAATACTGAACATGTGCACCTTTTTCACAGTAAGGATGCCTTCCTGGGTGTCCTGTTGAGTTATGATGTCAAACATATCAGTTCCATCTCCATCAATAATTCTATATTCTATTTCTGCATTTTTTCCAGTGTCAGCATCTGTTGCTTTCACACTGCCAATGGCTGTGCCAACTGGGGAGGATTCAGGAACACGAAGATGGATAGTGTCTGCAAATAAAAAAAAGAAACAAAAAAACCCTAACTTTAGCAGGCATTCATAAGTATTGAGACAATGCTTAGTAATAAAAAAAAAATATCCTCATATAGAAAAACAGGGAATACTAACCAGAGAGATTCGTTGTTGTATACCAAATGTTCATTTGATGTTAATCATTAACTAATCATCTAACAGCCATTAATCATTCATAGAAATTCTATTTCCATATTGATGTCTGAGTTGGAGGAGGAAGGAAAGAATAAGAAAGCCAGTATGTTTTTTTTGCCTTATATCTTTGGACACTTTGTGCGGGAAAATGCTGTATTCTTTTTATTCTATTCTGTTTACTTTATATACCTGTTCTAGGAATTCTCATCTCTTATCATACTCTCATTTGGTCATCATACCAGATCCATGGATTAAATGATCATCTTTAGGTAGATGTCTTGTTTATCTATACTGATCTCTGGCCTCTTTCCTGAGCTCAGGTCTGTAGTTGAGGAAAAAGAAAAGGGTAATCAGATTGCCTAAGAGAATCACAGGATTTGAAAGCTGGAAGGAACCTCAGCAGGTATATAAGTTCAACTCACAACATGTTATTGTTGGTGGTCCAAGAAGTAGCAAAGCTTAGAGTCAGGACTTCAAATCTCACTGTCAATAGATTTTTAGTTGAGTTAGACAACTCATTTTCTGTTTCCTCATCCCTAGACTAGGGCTAATAATGCATGTAGTATCTTTCTCAAAGAGCTATTGGGAGTTTATACGTGTAAAATGTATTTTGTATATTAAAGTGTTATTTCATAGAATTGAGAAATCACAGAACTTGAGCAACCACAGAACCATCTTATCTACTACATACACAAAATGAATCCCAATTATAACAAATTTCATTTTGCCATTTTGGAATTTCCATTCATTGCTCTTGGTTCAGCCCTCTAACTCCAATAACCATAGTCCTTCCCCCACAGGTTAATTCATCAAATATTTAAAGTTAGGTATCATGCCTCCCCTAAAATCTTCTTTTCCTTGGGCTAAACATATCTGGATCCTTCAAGCTAACCACATCCATATATAAAAGATCCTTCACTATCCCATTTGCCCTCCTCTACATTCTCCCATTTTTTCACTGTCCATCTCAGAATGTCATTCTCAGAACTGAACACAAAATTCCAGATGGAGGCTGATGAAGGTCCAGATCTTGAACCAGTTTTTATAAAATATGCTTTAATGAGGCCTTGTTTTCATATTTTGCTAAAATTTTACACATGCTTAATCTAAGCCTCCTGAACCTCCACTTAGCTGTGTTACAGAAAGTCAACTAGTGGGATATGATCATTTGCACAAAATAAAAAAAAATAGCCAGGACTCTTTAAAGCAATGATAGCTTTCATTGCACTTTTCCTCCACCATAGTCTGTAGATACAGTTAATGGATTTGTTATTTTCTTGATACAAGGAATTCTGGGATAAGCAAATAGCCTCTAAAAACGTAGTTTCTGTATTTTTCTTTGCAAGTAATGATCTTAAAAGAAGTGCCTAGAGCCCTATGGCACTGTGAATTGACTTGCCAAGGTTTGAAAAGCTACTGTCAGATGGAAGATTTGAACCAGTCTACTCTCTGTTCAGTGCACCATGATGTTTCTCATTCACCACTAATATGAACAGAAAATTGCTGTTATGCTTCAACTCTCAAGTTTAACAAATTCCGAAGCCTAAAGTCAAAAAGTCTGTCATTTTCCTGGTTTAGTCATTAGTGTTCATAATTCTAGAACTTATCAGGTATGTTACTCTAATGTAATTCACCAAATAATACCATGACAGTAAAAATGTTTTAGATTTAAAATCATAAGATAAAGTCCTAGGTTCATATCTAGACTATTACTAGATGTGTGACTTTGGAGAAGTAAGTTAAGTTTTCTCTACCTATGTTTTCTTACCTGTAAAATGGGTATAATCTGAATAACCATAGTATGGTTAGGCGAAAACTGATTTTATAAACCTTAAAGTGCTACAGAAGTGTGAGCAATTCTTGTAATCAATGTTGTTAGAAACACTCATCTTGGTTCCATATACCACATAGGAAAATATTCTTGCCTTTATTTTCTTTCTTTAAACTCTTTAAAATAGCTTATACAGACAAAATTTAATATGATTTTGCTGTAACTAAATGAGGAAATGATTCAAATAAGTAAAAATAACATTTCCAAATGAGTCATACAGGAAAATAGACATAGTCATGATCTCCTTATACAAGTTTTAGTTGGAGAATTATGATATTGTAGCGGCAAGCACCCCAGTGTCCCCAGGGTGCCTGCTCACACAGGTTCTTGGATCTGCTTTGTTAAAGGAAAGCAACTCAAAATGGGTTAACAAGCTTACTTTAATCAGTCAGACATATATCGTTTACCTTGTTCAGGAGAAAAGGTCAGCACCCTGAACCTCAAAGTATACAGGCATAATTATCAAGACAGAAACATCAAGTAGACAGATTTCCAAACTGTCCAACCATTACATCCATACCCAGTCAACATCTGGGTTTCCACATTCTGGGTTTTTCAAAGCCGGGGGACTCTCAACAACGGCTTCCCAGAATTCAGATCAAATCACAGAATACTTCTCAAAGTGAGTCCCAAAACAAAGCTACACATCAGGGCTTATATAGCCTTCTCCTGGCTTAGAGAATGTAACAACCTTATTGACTCACTGGCCAATCAAGAAGTATCCACTGAAAAACAAGCCTCCCACCCCAGGCTTCAGGTGCACATTAGACTAGGGGCAGGGAAGATCTTCAAAATTTACATTCTTATTACAGATATCATGATTAAAAATTAAACACAATATTTGGTAAGGCAAGTCTTCTAAGGAGTGCATGGAATTAGTACATTATGACAGTTTTTTTTTAGTTTTTTAAAAAAATTCTCAGTCAACAATAATCTGTCATTTTGGGATGGAATTATTTTTGCTATTTCATTCTTTCCCTAGAAAAGTAATTGAGAGAATTCCTTTTTGTAAAAATTCTATTAAAGCAGTATTTTTTGGTTTTATTTGTCTTGAAAAATCTGACTCCAAAACTCCATATTTTCTTTTAAAAGAATGCAAAAGATTTTATTTATTTCCAATTCCTATAGAATGGTTCATTCCATAGACCTGGCAGTTGGGATTTCAACTAGGGATATGTACTATTTTTTTTCCAGGTTCAGGGATTTTGCAATTACTTAATTTGGATTCTTAGGGGCATAGCTGGGTTCTAAAAATCTGATTGCAGTTAAACTGCCCTCAAAGTTATGTTCAGAAATCTGTAATAGTACACTCTTAAATTTTATTACTTTTTTCTCCTCTTCCCTACTGTTCTGTAGAGATGAACATGGCTTGCCCCAAACAAAATCAATAGGGTGAGAATTCTGCCAAGTCCAGCAGTGTGCTGGTAAATATTCAACACTGGGCTCTCTGGAAAAATAAATGGATACATGACATTTTTTTCTTTTTTTGTTTTGATTTATATAGTCTTTTATGTTTCCCCAGCTACATGTAAAACCTATTTTTAACATTTGTTTTTTAAAAATTTGAGTTCCAAAATCTCTCACTTTTCCCCCTCACCAATACTGCCCCCCCAAGAGAAGGCAAGAAAGTTGATATAGGTTATGCGTACACAGTCATGCAAAGCATACATAATAATTATGTTGTGAAGGAAAAATAGACAAAAAAGCCAAGAAAAATAAAGTAAAAAAAAGTATGCTTCAATATGTATTCAGACACTATCAGTTCTTTTTCTGAGAATCAATAGAATTTTTCACCATAAATCCTTTAGAGGTTCCTTGGATCATTGAATTGCTGAGAACAAACAGCTGAGTCATTCACAGCTGATCATTTTACAATATTTCTATTACTTTGTACCCAGTACATTTCATTTTGCATTAGCTCAGATAAATGACATTTTTAAAGATTAGTTTGCATTTAACATTTTCTCTATCACTTTATTAAGACTAGATAATAAGAAAAAAACACAACTTCAAGCCTGATTTGTACTGTTTACTAATTTCAGAGGTGTAAATGCTCAAAATGAAAATCTAACAATCAGCTCTTTAATTCCAGTACAAACTGGATCCACAGCACCACTGGGAAGGTCTTGGTGAGATTGAAAGGCTGCTTCCAAAACAGGCTTGGAGTTATATTTGTTTTTTAAAAAAAATTCTAGAGATTGAGAAAGTCAAGTACTGCTGTCAAATAACTCGCTGCTCTATTTTTAATGGCTTTTAAAGTTTTATATTTGTTGACAAGGTATAATAGTGTTTCTTGATGTGCTTTATATATTCCAGATAAGTTTGTGGTCCTAGCTATTATCTGTTTACAATAGAAGTCTTGTGTGTTATAGAAAAAAGCTATTTGCATCCAGAGAAGAACTGCTAAATAGAAGTATAAATAATTTTACATAACCCACATATATGTGTGTAGATAGATTGATATCAATAGATTTGTATCTAATGATAGTCATCTTGGGGAGGTGGGAAGAATAAAAGGTAAAAAAAGAAATTTACTTGATAACTTTATTATCATTTAAAAGGAATAGCATGTTGTGTATAACAGATTTGTAGTTTAATGAGCAATAATCTTTTTTCAAATTATACTACATTAAGGAAAAGCTAATTTTATTCCATGACTTTAAAAACTAAATAAAAAGTTAAAAAAGAAAGAAAAGACATTGAAAAGTAGGACACGCACACACCCACACACACACAGGATTATGATTAGGAATCAGAGCACTTGGATTATAATCTTGCTCTGCTGCTACCTAGCTATTTGACCTTAAGTAACACACGTCACTCCACTCAGGTATAAAATCAGAAGACTGAATTTGCTAATTTCCAAGGACCCTTTCACATAATAAAATTCTATTATCCTATTTTATATCTCCTTAATAAAAAAAATCATTGCTGAGGGTCTGAAAATTTCATAGGACATAAGGTCTTTTAAAGTTTTATTTAAAAATATGTATCTAGCTAGATTTTCAAAGGCTAGATAAGGCAAATATATTTATATAAACATATTTTGCATATAAATATATTCATATAGATACATGCTTGCATGTATGCTTCTTCATGTATATACATGTATACTATGGGCTCATGTGTAGATATATTATGGATATATGTAAACATATATGTATATATTTATATAATTTTAGTATGATCCTAAAATCCATATGCATGAATGCATGTACATGAGCAAGTTTGTGTGTTTTTGTGTATCTATATCTACCTATGAATTTGAATTTTAGGGTCATATGGGAATTTCTTTTTTGCATATCAACTTTATCCATCATAAACTTGCTTACCAATGGGAAATAATAGGCAGTTCTGAATCAATGCTGGATATGACGCTGTCTATACATATGTGTATATACACATATACACACATACATACATACCTCTCTATACACATGTCTATAAGTATATAGATACATTTCTGTGTATTTATAGATACACATACCCATATATACATGATATACATATACACATATGTGAAAACACATATATGTGTATATGTATGTACATATATATAGTTTCCCCAAAACCTTAGTGTAGATTTAAGATGACAAAATTTAGAATAAATGCTACAAACTCATACACACATTTGAAAGGTTAATTATTTAAACATTTTAAATATTGATTTTTAAAATAAAATTCAACATAACTCCTCTCTTGGTTCATATACCACTCTACATTCATTTTTGAACTTTGTATAAAATTTTACCAGAGGCTTCCCAGTGAATGAAAAGATTACATTTGTAATCCTACCCTCAAAATCATTCAAAGAATGAGATCCTATTGCATACACAACAGTCTGACATAACATCACAAGGAAAAACTTATATTGGAGATAAGTCAGATGACTAAGGTTGCCAAGCAAGAAGACTTTCTCTAGTGATCACAAGTCTGAAGAATTGTCAGATATGTAGTACCTATTGATAGGGTGACAAATTAGATTAGGGTGACAAACCAAATTAGAGAGGATATGTGTTCATTATTCAATATTCTTTTAGTGCTGGCAGTTGTAAAAAACAAGAGTAGTCTAATACAAGTTGATAAAATATTATTTGAGGAAAAATACAAGTGTGAAGAAAGATTATTCATCTTATCTTCCTGATAATAAGGGAACAAGGATGTCTTTAACTGAATTTCTTTTTTTGTCCTGATAATATTCCTAGAGTGGTGTTTTAGTGGAAATGTGCCTGACAATTTTAATATATGTAAATGGAATCTGGAATACCTTTAGGATCCCTACCTAATCAAGAGGAAGGTGATTCTACAAAGTGAAAATTAGCACTTACTAAATCAAATGTATCTCTGCACTAGATAAGTATTATAAAACTGTCCTAATAAATAGCAATTCACTTTCACAATTTCACAAAAATATTTCAAGAATATACTTGAAATTCTGTATGTACCTTCTAGAACTATGTCTTGAGAACTCTTACAAAATACTGTCTTTCATTTTAAGTATGAAATTAAAAAAAAACAGCAAGTATACTTCAACTCTTCATTCTCTTTTACACTCAAGTCCTTTGATTTTCTTGCGTTTCACTGATCATGCCCTGACAAAGCAGAACCTTGGATTACTCCCATGAAGCTGGACAATATGAAGAAAATGCTTATTAGAAACAACACGATTGTTATTTTTTAAAATAATGTCAAATTAGTATCTCTCACACCACAGTAACTATTCCAAATATTTTAACCTTCTCCAACCTTCTTATGGAATTTCCTGAGGACCTTGCTTCATACATCAACAAAAAACATTGAGGCCATTCCCATTCTCCTCTTTTTATTATCTTACATTAGTCATTTCCCACAGTATTCTTCATTCACACTTGTATCACATGAATAGGAGGTCCTTCTCCTTGTTAAAGACTTCAACATGCACCCTTCACCATTCTGTTTTCTTTAATACATTACACTCTCTAGCATAAACACATTTTAAATTTTTAAAACTTTCTTTCTATGTGCTGGCCCAATTCCTGATGCCTACAAACACATCTCATTCTTAAGAATAAACAAACAAGGGGTGGAGCCAACCTGGCAGAGTAAAAGCAGGGACTTCCTTGAGTCTCCCCAAAACCTGTAAAAATGACCCTACACAAATTCTAGCACAGCAGAACCCACAAAATGACAGAGTGAAAAAATCCAGCCCAAGACAACCTGGAAACTCAACAGGAAAGTTCTATTGAACCAGTCTGAGAGAAGAGGTCCAAAAAGACAATGAGGAGAAGAATGTCTTAAAAAGCAAAATTGGCCAAATGGAAAAGGAAGTTAAAAATATCACTGAAGAAAATTATTCCTTAAAAATTTGAATGGAACTTAACCCCAATTGCTTAAAAAATTTGAATGGAGCAAATGGAAACTAATGGCTTTATGAGAAATCAAGAAATTATAAAAACAAAGCCAAAAGAATAAAAATATGAATAAAAATAGAAGACAATGTGAAATATTTCACTCGAAAAAATAACTAACCTGGAAAACAGATCCAGGAGAGATAAATAAAAAAAATTATTACACTACCTGAAAACTGTGATCAAAAAAAGAGCCTAGACATCACCTTTCAAGAAATTATCAAGAAAAACTGCCTTGATATTCTATAATCAGAGGAGAAAATAGAAATTGTAAAAATCCACCAATCACCTCCTAAAAGAGATCCCCAAAGAAAAACTCCTAGGAATATTGTAGTTAAATTCCAGAGTTCCCAGGTCAAGAAGAAAATATTGCAAGCAGTCAGAAAGAAACAGTTCTAGTATTGTGGAAACACAATCAGAATAAGAGAAGATTTAGCAGCTTCTACATTAAGGGATTGGAGGGCCTGGAATATTATTTTCTGGAGATCAAGGAAGATAGGATTAAAACCAAGAATCACCTACCCAGCAAAACTGAGCATAATCCTTCAGGGAAAAAAATAGAAATTCAATGAAATAGAAAACTATAAAGCCAAGCATGATCATCTTTCCAGAGAACTGCTGCTGTGAACAGCTTTAAGGTTCTGATCACACAGTATAGTGAACTCTCTATTTATTCAGCAGTAAACTAAAGAAAAACATTCACAGAAACCAAAGTACACCATTCACAATGTTATAACATAACAACTTATCACTAAAGTGACCACATAATTTTCACCAAAGTGGCCACATAGTTTTAAACAAAAGACATCATTCAGTAAATCCTTAACTCAACCATCCTTAACGAACCTCCTTAAGTGACACAAAGTACAATCATTCAGTAAGTCCTTAACTCAGTCAGCCTTCAGTAGCAAGCCTCCTCAAGGGGCACAAAGTACAAAGGTCAAAGTTCTCCACCCCTAGGTCACAGTAAATCATGATCTTCTCAGTCAGCACTAAGTACCCAAGGAGAGGTCTTTTCATCTTGACTTGAGGCTGGCTCCCAAATATCATGATTCCTCTTCCATGGGTTCAGCTCCTACCTGAATCTGCCCAGTTATCACCTGGATTCACAGGCAGGCAGCTCTCAGCTCCTCATTGAGCTCCTTGTCCAACTCCTGTTCCATATTGAAACTCACAGTATCCAGTCTACCTCAAGTCCTCCATAGTTTCTATTCCTAGGAAGACAAAGCTTAACACAGCCAAAACAACATTCATGCACATCGCCAGCACCATTATAAATTCACTATCTGCCTGAGAAATCAACACAGACCCACTAACAAAGTCTGAGAAATCAATGTAAATTGAGTGTATAGTCCCAGGACCTCAGAAACCCTCCTCCAGGACATCTGTAAACAGACAACAAGAAAAAACTCTGTCAGGGCTTCCAGTAAGGTTTCAGGGCTTCTGTACAAAGTATTACAAACAAAAATCAACACAGATAGAAAAGAGAAACAGAGTGCTGGGATACCACAAGTTTTCTCCTTTTCAACTCTGCCACCACAAGTGTACTTTTCTCAATTCTGCTCTTTCCCAGCTTGGGCTTCTCCTTATATATGGTCATCAGCTTCCCCCTGTTCTGACCCTTCCTGTTGTACCAGGAAGTTCCTCCTACTGAGTGGTTCAAAAGTTCTGTTTCTTAACAAATACTTAATATAATCATGGGCAAGGCTCAAAAGAAACTTGAACTGAAACTAGGTGCTAAATAATTAAATAGCTGAAACAAGGGGCTAAGTACTTCTTTGCTTGCCATTAAAAAGACTTTCAATCATTCTTAATGAAAAGACCAGAGTTGAACATAAAACATGACTTTCAAATACAAAAATCAAGAGAAGCATTAAAAAGGCAAATAAGAAAGAGAAATCATAAGGGATTTATTAAAGTCCAACTGTTTATATTCCTATTCCTACATGGAAAGATGATATTTGTAACTCATAAGATCATTCCCACTACTAGGATACTTGGAGGGAATATATACACACATACACATAACACACACATACACATATATGCATGCATATATACACATATACATTCATGCACACGTGTGCATCTGTGTTTGTATATGCACAAACACACACAGAGGACCAAGGGTGAAGTGAATATTAAGGGATAATGTCTAAAAATAAAAGAAAATAAATTAAGCAGTGAGAGAGGAATCTACTTGGAGAAAGAGAAAGGAAGAGGTAGAATGGGGTAAATTTTCTTACATAAAAGAGGCAAGAATAAGTTTTTATAATGGAGGGGAAGAGGTAGGAGGTGACAGGTAATGAGAGAACCTTGCTCTCATCAGATTTGGCTTAAGGAGAGAATAACATAAAACACTCAATTGGGTACGAAAATCTATCTTACCCTACAGGAAAGTCTGCGGGAAAGGAATAAAAGACAGGGTTATGATGGAAAGGAGGGTAAATGGAAGGAGGGGGTAATCAGAAACAAATACTTTTGAGGAGGGACAAAGTCAAAGGAAATAATATAATAAATAAAGAGTGGGATAGGTAGTCTTTTACAACATGACTTTTATGGAAGAGTTGTGCATGTATAACTGAACATGTATAACCTATGTAGATTTGTTTGCCTTCTCAACGAAGGTGGGTGGGGAGGGAGGAAGGGAGAGAACATGGAACTCAAATTAAAAACAAATGTTAAAAATTGTTTTTACATGCAACTGGGAAATAAGTATACAGGTAATGTGTTATAGAAATCTATCTTACCCTATAAGAAAATAGGAGGGAAGGGGATAAGAGAAGAGGGGTGGGTGTGATAAAAGGGACGTCACATTAGAGGAAGGAGTAACCAGAATGCACACTCTATTTGGCTGGGGAGAGGGGAAAGATGGGGAGAAAGTTTGGAACTCAAAATCTTCTGGAAGTGAATGTTGAAAATTAAAAATAAATTAATTAAAAGAAAAACCAAAACTTAAAAAAAACAGCCAAAAAGAAACAACAAAAATCTCACTTAAATTCAATCCTACTTGCTTGCTATATCATAACACTTTCCTTTTTTTCATGGTTAAAGTGTTTAAGAAAGCCTTTAGTACTCAATTACTCAATGTCTCCCCTTTATCACCTTCTTGATTCTAAACAGTCTGAAACCTGAATTATAATCTCAGTGTTCACTTGCAACTTTCTCTCTCCAAAGTTATTCATGACATCATAATGGAAAAATCTAGTGAATTTTTCTCTTCTCATTCACCTTAAGCTCTTTGTAGACTTTGGTACTGTTGATTACCTCTTTTCTTGAACCTCTCTCCTATCTGGATTTAAATAACTTCAATATCTCCTGATACTGTTTCCTCCTTTTTGACCATCCCTCAGTGTCCTTTGTTACATGTTTCTGCAGTTCACATCCAGTAACCATCAATGTGACTCAAGACTCTTGTCTCAGGTCCCCTCCACTTCTTTCTCTTTGCTGTCTCATTTGGTGATATCATCATCTTCGTTGTGGATTCAATTATCATTTCTACAGAGTATATTACTAGATCGACATATCCAATCCTAATCTCCTGAGCTCCAGTCTCCTATCACCAAAAACATGGCAAAGTCAGTGTCCAATGGGAAATTTAAACATGACACATTACCTTTCTGCCCAAACATCCTCTTTCCCCCAACTTTTGTATTATTGTCCAGGGCACCTCCACATTCCCATTAACACAAGCTTGAAACCTCTGTGTCATTCTCAACTCCTTACTTGTACTTACCTCACATAAATGATTTGTTGTTGACTTGTCAATTCAACCTTCAGAATATCTCCTGTATATGAACCTTTTCTCTACATTTATCTCATCATACTATTACAAGACTTCATCATATAATTTTTGGACTATTATAACAATTTTCTGCATAGTCTCATTGCCTCAGTCTATACTGTAGTCATCTACCAATGTGGTTTTCTTAAAGCACTTATCTTATCATGTAAACATTCCCCCTTTCCCCACTTAATATCCTCCAATGGTGCCTTATCACCTTTACATAATAAAATGAAATCAAATATAAAATGCTATGCTTGGGATTTAGGATTTTTTAACATCTTCGTTTTCTTATGCTTTACTCCCAAATTTTCTGCTGGCTTTTTTGTTGATGTTGTTGTACCTGACAATTGGTCTCCTGTCTTCTATGCCTTTCTTACTAGCAATGCTCCATGTCTGGGATATTCTCCTACATATTACACTGCTAGTGCCTACCCTCTGAGATTACTTTTCATTTACATTGTATATATTTTGTATATAAATAGGTTTTTTGCATATTTTCTCCCCCTTCAATGCAAGTTTCTTGAAGGCAAGTAGAATTTTTTTTTTTATCTTCAGTACTTAGCACAATTTCTGGCACATATTAAGTGCTTAATCAAGCTTTGATGATAACTAGATTTCTCTATGGAGTACTCAAGTCTATTTTTAAACTTTGAAATACAATTACAATATAGGATAATGGATAGGTGAAGTCTTTTGACTTCGATTACTTTAAGAAATGACTTTTTTTGAGGGGCGGCCATTTAGCACAGTGAGTAAGAGCACCAGCCCCAGAGTCGGGATGACCTGGGATTGAATCTGGGCTCAGACACTTAGCTCACCCACCCAGAAACACCTGGCCTTGTAACCTTGAGCAAGTTACTTAACCCCCATTGCTTTTTAAAAAAAAAGGAAATGACTTTTTCAATTCAAGTATTCCAAAGTACACCTGAGAAGTTTTATATTAGAAATGGAAGGAAGTTTGTATGTTTCACACAAAGGTGACTATATAATTTTGGTTAATTTAAAAATATATAATTTGAGATATAATCTGGTTTAATTAGCAAGTTTAATCATTTAAGAAGTATACTGAAATAATTTGCATGAAATTACTTACAAATGAAATCAAATATTATTAATTTTGAACATCAAAATATTTCATGTAATTAACTGTTTACCGGAAGTATGCTTAACAGGATTATATGTGCTCATTTCTTTTCCCTGGATATACATCATATTGTATAGTTTCAACAGTGGGTACCTATTATTAAATATGCATATGACAAATTTTCAAGTGACAATATTTATATCTAGGACATATATTAGAATTCTCCAGTCATTATTACATATACTAAATTGAGAACAGCCTGAAGGGAATTGGTTTTGTATGGTATAGCTACATGAATAACCAAAATCTTTTCAGGGCATTCAGTCACTGACAGCAACAGAGGGTCTTCTGTTTCCTAGGAAGCTAAGGATGGTGGAGGATAGCAAAGAAATAGAGAAACCAGGAGCTAGGGAAGGCAATCAGAGATTTAAAAGGAAGGAAGGAAGGAAAAAATGAAGGGAGGAAATAAGAAAATAAGGAAGGAAGGAAGGGAGAGGAGTATCAGTCACATACACACCTGATAATTATTTTTTACTAATAACAAGAAGAGTCAAATAAAATTTTATTTATAAATATGAATCAATCTACCAGCCTGTGTGTGTGTTTGTGCATGTGTGCGTGTGTGTATGTAAAATCAATTATATTTGTTAGATCAGTCAACAAAACCAAGCAATGGATTAAGTTGAGTCATGTACATGCCACTTGACCTAATCTAGTCTTTAGTACACTGTGGTAAACCCACTATCAGTAAATGCTGCAAAAATCAGGCATTCAGGTAGTATTCTATTAAGGTGCTGCATCTCTCAGTATGTGGTGATGCTGGGAGAAAAGCTGCAATGTCTGTTGGAGTATGAATGGTTTCTGTTATTAATATTATCAAAATGGTGGCAGGTGCAAATTTTGATATTCTGATCCCTTCCACATGGAGTTCTAGCTTCTTGATATTGTGTAGCTTGTGTTTACATAGACTTACACAAATGATGGACTGAACAACTCAGTGGATTCAGTTAGTATGGGCTGGAAATCAGTGTTATTCAGGGGAAAAACGGTATAGATAGAAATTCAGTAAAGTCTTGAAATGATTTGAGGAATATTTTGTATATTCATGCTCTGCAGAATGCCTTTTGATCTTGCTTTTTGTTTTGTATACAAATGAAAAATTTTACTAATGAGATAAGGAAATAAGAATATGCCAAATTTATAAGAACTTCATTAAATCTTAGGTAAATTGTATATTTTCCCTTAATAGTTATTTTTTGTTATAAAAGCTATTATTAAATAAGAAATTCTATTTCACTTTTCTTGTTACATTAAGTGAAATTTACTTAAGTATAACTACTTTAAAGTTAAGATAAGTTTAAGTTTAAGCATAATTATTTTTTAAGTATAACTATTTCCATTCATTTACTGTGTATTATTAGAAGTATTAATAATGATATATTATTTATCATCAAAGCAGCAAAGGCTAAATAATTAAAAGTACATGGATGAGATTATCACTTCAATCACAAAATTTACTTGAACCTAAAAGTTACAACTTCCTTTTAGACAAGCTAATTTTTCCATAGTAGCAGATATAAATTTATCTGCTACAATTTTAGAGATCATGGTTTCTATAAAATTCTCAATTCTACAGAGTGATAAGTTGCTAGATTAAGGTGTTACAAGGCCAATAGAGGAAGCAATAACATAAGGCAAATTTGTTTATCAAAATCTCAAGTTCCGGTCACCATGGTTAGCCCTCAGAAACCCTGTGAAATCTCTGAAGCGTTATTGGATGTAGCTCATACTTGATGTATAATATTTCTCTCCCTTGCAATACTCTATTATTTCACACCATGGATGCAGTGCTCTTGAGGTATTACTCCTGTTCCAGAGGAAAATCAAATAATAGACTAATTCACACAAAAATATTTCTGAGTTATCATTTACCCTAACCATTAACACTGGTAAAATTGAAATGTTATAAAGTGTTCAATATTACGCTCACACAAAAAGGATAAAATCAAAATTATGGATGTAATATCTATTTTTGTAAACTATATACCATTCTTACAAACTTTGGGAATAAATTATAATCATTTATACTGATATGAATATAGTGACTGTCTCTAGGTTAAAAACAAAAAAAGAAAACATGTACTGTATTGCCATGGATCAGAAGTCCTATCCCTTTCCAAACATGATTAAAACCAGGGATGCCTTGATTCCTTTTCCTTCTCCAATTTTTTTTGAGGGGCAAGGGATTGCATGTGTATGCGGGTGGGGGGGGAGGAGGAGAGGGGACAAAAAGCACCACAGCATCAATATTAACATAATAATAAAAGTCAAAGTATCAGGTAGACTACAATCAATGACTCTGCTCTTCTCCAATGCACTTCTCAATTTATTGTGATGGAGCTTTTGATCCAAAAGCCTGATTTGTACATATTTGCTGCAGGACAAGAATGAGTTCTTAACTGCCAAATTTAATGGCCTTTTCTTGGCTCCTATCTCCCCTTCCAGTGTTATTTCATTCTACTCTTTTTACAATTTTCTTTATTCTGTGCTACTAGG